>NC_092355.1:680000-746001 GCF_963676685.1 Mytilus edulis | reverse complement strand
GTATTATTGTCATTTTGTTTATTTTCTTTGGTTACATCTTCTGACATCAGACTCGGATTTCTCTTGAACTGAATTTTAATGTTCGTATTGTTATGCGTTTACTTTACTACATTAGTTAGAGGTATAGGGGGAGGGTTGAGATCTCACAAACATGTTTAACCCCGCCGCATTTTTGCGCCTGTCCCAAGTCAGGAGCCTCTGGCCTTTGTTAGTCTTGTATTATTTTAATTTTAGTTTCTTGTGTACAATTTGGAAATTAGTATGGCGTTCATTAACACTGGACTAGTATATATTTGTTTAGGGGCCAGCGGAAGGACGCCTCCGGGTGCGGGAATTTCTCGCTACATTGAAGACCTGTGGTAACCCTCTGCTGTTGTTTTTTGTTTGGTCGGGTTGTTGTCTCTTTGACACATTCCCCATTTCCATTCTCAATTTATTTTTTACAGAGTTTGTCTTTAGTGCCGTGTGGCGGCAGTAGAGTGCCTCCCCGTGTTTCAGGTTTATGCTCTTATAATATACTAGATTATGGAGTGTGTGTCCGAGCGAGAACTGCTCTAATTCATTACTTTAGGAATATTTATCAAAAAAGTAGTATTTCAATATTCAGCCCCATTCTACTATTTAATACTGATAGCGTTTGACATTTTTAGCCGAACAAATTTATCCATTTTATATAACTTCAATTATTGTATGCTGGTTCATATTCTGGACGCCAATCTTTGCTCCTTTATTATATAATTCACTAACAAAACAATTATGAAGCTTAGAAATGGAAAATTACTAACTACTAAACTTGTTCAAAGGGTATCCACACGTCTCAATCTTCAAAATCGGTTATCTAAAAATACTACCATCGCTAACATTTTTAACAATAAAAATCGTGGTTACCCTTCTATCGATAAGTGTCATGCCAAAAAATGTCCCCGTCTTTCCACCAACAATACCGTAAGGTCCACGTTTAATGGTCGCACATTTTCTGTAAATTTTGAAACTGATATAACTTGAAAAACAAACAGTATAATTTATTTACTCACATGCAACAAACCGGGGTGTGGTATTCAGTACGTAGGAGAAACTGGACGATATTTATCTAAACGCACTTAAGAACATCTGTATCGTTTTAAAAGACCAAATAAATTCAAAAGTATCATTTACCAACACCTTAAGAAGCACAACCATCCTTTTAAATATTTAGCAGTTCAACCTTTAGAAGTAGTAAATAAGCAGCCTGGTGAATCGCATTCAAAGTTTGTACGATCACGGAAAATAATTGAATTAAATTGGATTAAAAAATTACAGACAGTTTACCCTCTCGGTATAAATGATAATATCATGGGAATTGGTAATATATCTAGAACCAATTCCGTTAACATTTTGGATATAGTTTCTAAAACTGTTCGTAAAAAACGTTCTCACGGTCGTAGAACAAATCGCAATCAAAGAAAATTTCGGGCCAATCATACCAATATTTCGGACATAATTTCTATTTCAAAAAACAACGGCAGACATTATCTGTTAACAAAACTCTGTTCGTTACCGGTTAATAAGTTAAATAAAATTTTGGAGGATTGCAACACAATTTCATATAGCAGTTCTAAGTATGAAATTGTTCAAATTATTATGGCATATTGTTATTCTAAATTATTTCCCAAAATTGATCGCCCTGAAGATCATAAAAAAACATTTTATTAAAATTAAGTATGTCAATAAAGGCTTTGATTTTGTAAATATTGCCGGTATATTTAACGACCATTCTGTTAAAGAACAAATTCCTGGATATTTTGACAATACTGAGCTACCTCTTATTTGTTATATTTACAAGAAATCTACCCGGAAATTTGTGTTTAATTATAGTCAATTGTGTAAAGATGTTAATATCAGTGAAAATACACCTACTTCATGTAATTGCAGTAATTCCGAATATATTTATGGACCCATTTCCCATGTTATAACAGGAGATCTTAACATCGTTCAAGACCGAGAGTTAAAATCATTCCTCAGTAAAGGACCTAAATATCGTCCCCCGTCAATTATTAATTGGAATGAGTGTCGTAATATCATCCACGACTCACTCCATACTTACTGTATGAAATGGATAAAACGGGAAAACGCTGACAAAAAATCTTTGGACTCTTTTTTTAATTCAGTAATGAAGATAGTTGATATACGTATTCAACATTTTAAAGAACATTTTACTATAAACAATAACCACAATAAACCTATTTCTCGTATCAAACATAAACTAAAAGAACTAGCCAAGGAATTTGTTTTTGTCCCGCAGATAAAGCTGCTAATAATATTATTATTGTTTGACGTAAATGTTACATTGAGATTCTGAAAAAGGAAATCACCAATTCACCAACATTCCAAATGTCTCTATTTTCAGAAAACGAAATCTGTAACAAACATAAACTTTTAGCCACTGCTTTACAAGCAGAGCCAAATACAATGAAAGTCCCAACTATGTATTGGCTTCCGAAGCTACACAAAACCCCTTACAAATATAGATTTATTTCGTCTTCAAGCCATTGTTCAACTACTAAATTGTCTATTCTTCTTACCAGCACACTTGGTACAATTAAAAACCTGATAATAAATTGTTCAAATAAGGCCTTCGAAAATAGTGAAATAAATTACTTTTGGAGTGTCAAGAATTCGTTGGAAGTACTTGATAAATTGCATGCTTATATTGGTGATTTTGAATCTGTTCAAAGTTTTGATTTTTCTACCCTGTATACCACATTGCCTCACATTCTCATTAAGAAAAAATTCACACACCTAATTAAATGGGCATTCAAAAAATCAGAATGTGAATATATATGTTCAAACTCTTTTAGGTCATTTTTTAGTAGCAATAAACAAAAAAACTATGTTAATTGGAAATGCTTTGATACTATATATGCCCTTGAATTTTTACTAGATGACATTCTTGTTCTCTTTGGGGATTCCGTATATCGTCAGATTATCGGAATTCCAATGGGGACTAACTGTGCACCACTTATTGCGGACCTGTTTTTGTATTGTTATGAGTTACAATTTATGACAAAAATAAGCAAAGACCCATCGAAACAACATCTGATAAACAAATTTATATAAAACCAGGTTCAATCCACCATTTTCTACATTAGAAAATGCCTGTACCAAGTCAGGAATATGACAGTTGTTATCCATTCGTTTGATATGTTTGGACTTTTGATTTTGCCTTTTGATTTTTGATTTTCCTTTTTGAATTTTCCTCGGAGTTCAGTATTTTTGTGTTTTTACTTTTTAATAATACTTTTAGATATTTGGATGATATTTTGGCTCTCAATAATGACGACTTCAGTATGTATATTAATGAAATTTATCCTGTTGAACTTACTTTAAATAAAGCTAATACTAACAATGACCACTGCCCTTTTCTCGATCTTGATATCTATATCACTAATGGAAAGCTGAATACTAAAATTTATGATAAAAGGATGATTTTTCATTTCCTATCGTTAATTATCCGTTTTTAGATGGTGACGTTCCCTTGTCACCATCTTACGGTGTTTATATATCTCAACTTGTACGATTCGCTCGTGTATGTAACAATGTTTTAGATTTTAACGAGAGAAATTTATGTATTACTGAAAAATTATTACACCAGGGTTTTCGATATCACAAACTAGTCAAAACATTTACTAAATTTTATCATCGGTATAAAGACATCATTCGTAAATATAGCTCAACATGCAGACTTCTAATACGTTCAGGTATTTCACATCCAATTTTTTATGGTAATATTCTTTATAAAGCACAAAGGTGTCAGTATTCACCTCAGAAACTAACAAAACCTTTGAATAGACTTATTAAGAAGGGATATAGTTACGATACTGTTGTCAGGTCATTAAAGATTGCATATTTTGGCGTTAATATTGATACACTTATAGGGTCTTTGCGTCGGAACTTTTTATTCAAAAACCAGTTGTTGGCATGACACGGGTTATGTTCTCCTCATATATGTTATGATGGTATGATACTAAACCCCTAACGGGAAGGATTGTGGCTTGTGTTCATATCTTTCAGTCAGTTTAATTGAAGTCTGGAGCTGGCATGTCAGTTAACTGCTAGTAGTTTGTTGTTATTTATGTATTATTGTCATTTTGTTTATTTTCTTTTGTTACATCTTCTGACATCAGACTCGGACTTCTCTTGAACTGAATTTTAATGTGCGTATTGTTATGCATTTACTTTTCTACATTGGCTAGAGGTATAGGGGGAGGGTTGAAATCTAACAAACATGTTTAACCCCGCCTCATTTTTGCGCCTGTCCCAAGTCAGGAGCCTCTGGCCTTTGTTAGTCTAGTATTATTTTAATTTTAGTTTCTTGTGTACAATTTGGAAATTAATATGGCGTTCATTATCACTGAACTAGTATATATTTGTTGAGGGGTCAGCTGAAGGACGCCTCCGGGTGTGGGAATTTCTCGCTACATTGAAGACCTGTTGGTGACATTCTGCTGTTGGTTTTTTTCTACTGTTGGGTTGTTGTCTCGTTGACACAATCCCCATTTCCATTCTCAGTTTTATTGGTTTTAATACAACGGTTTGAGAGATCGCCGCCGATTTATTGGCTGGGCGTGAGAAGCTCTCTACGTTTGATTCGTGTACAACAGTGTCGTCTAGCTGATTCGACGCAATCTTACAAAGTCAAAGGATGCGTTTGAATATTGTGCGGTGTTTTACTTGGTGGAATGTTAATACACTCACAGTTATTCTTCACTTGCTTTACCACAATAATTGTTGCGTGGTATTCTTTGAAATTGTCGGCAGTTATGGTTCTCGTCGGATATGCTTTTATGAGGAATTCGTCTAGTTCAATAGCGTGAATCAGCCCCTCGACTACTTTTTTACATAAATACTAACTTTGGCGTCAACGCCTTGTTCGTCCTTGTCTGGAGATCTTGTTGTAGTTCTAGTTTGGCAAGCATTTTGGAGACTTATCCATCCTCTCTTGACTTGTTATCTCTGGTGATAAAAGAGGGACGAAAGATACCAAAGGGACAGTCAAACTCATAAATCCAAAACAAGCTGACAACGCCATGGCTAAAAATGAAAAAGACAAACAGAAAAACAATTTTACACACGACACAACATAGAAAACTAAAGAATAAACAACACGATAAATTTTGCCACTTCATATGTTTATTTTTGTTACCGGGCAGGGGTCGCATACTATGGCTCCATATTAAATAATGAGATTAATTCCTAAAGGTCTAGTTCATTATTCTAATCTGACACAACTTTCAATAACTGGAATGCCACCCAAGTTGAATATATGGGGACCCACTATAACAGCAAAATTACTTGGAATTGTGTTTAATACCATAATGTCCCATGATTGTTCAATGACATAAACTTAAATAGAGACAGAAATTTGACATAGAAGATTGTGGGTTAGTGAAAAATAAAAAAAAATAGCTTACTATGATATATGGTTAAAGAATGAATATCAATTATATGGGTCATGGACAGAGTTGTTATAAAATATCAATATGGCAGAGAAGTGATTTCAAGTTACATATAATGTGATTTGACTGACATGAAATAAAAAGTCAAAGAAGTATCACTATTTGTCTAATCTTCAAGGTGACATAAAACTAGTATAACAATATTATGCTATTGTGTAACAGAAAAAACTATGTCACTAGTAACTTATTTAATGAGTATGTGGGTAATTAGTCCTATAATATATGACCTCGGGAGCATTATTTACTATTTCTATTTACTGTTTTGATAAATTTGTTTTTACTCGCAAGCGTTTTGGAGACTTATCCATCCTCTCTTGACTTGTAATCTCTGGTGACAAATTTTGCCACTTCATATGTTTATTTTTGTTACCGGGCAGGGGTCGCATACTATGGCTCCATATTAAATTATTAGATCAATTCCTAAAGGTCTAGTTCATTATTCTAATACCATGATGTCCCATGATGGTTCAATTTTACTATCAATCCAAAAACAAACAAGAAGTAATTGTAACAGGATGCTGTTACGAAGTCTCCCAAACAAAGCTCCCATAACTCGCCATTTATATGGTCCCATGTTCATTTGATTTGATTTTTTGTCCAATACAAGAATATATATGGCTTACGGGTGGGGATCTCCAACATTTACAAGTCTTCAAACAGGAGGGGGTGGTGGTAACCCCCAGAGACTTTACCTACATTTCATTTGATTTGTTTTATTGTCCCATACAAGAATATATGTGATTAAGGGGTGGGGATGTTGACCGTTTACAAGTTTTCAAACAAGAGGGGGTGGGGTGACCCCCTCGGGACTTCCCTTTTATTTCATTCCTTTGTTTTATTGTCCCCTACAAGAATAAATATGGTTTAGGGGTGGGGATCTGAACCATTTACAAGATAATAGCACATTCTCAAATTGAACGTGGTGGGGGCAACCCCAAGGAACTTCTCTTTAATTTCATTTGATTAGCTTTATTGTCCCATACAAGTATATATATGGTTTAGGGGTGGGGATGTTGACCGTTTACAAGTTTTCAAACAAGATGGGGTAGGGTGACTCCCTCGGGACTGCCCTTTTATTTCATTTCATTTGTTTTATTGTCCCTTACAAGAACATATATGGTTTAGGGGTGGGGATCTGGACCGTTTACAAGATAATAGTACATTCTCAAATTGAACGGGGTGGGGGTGACCCCCAGGAACTTCCATTTAATTTCATTTGACTAGTTTTATTGTCCCATACAAGAATGAATATGGTTTAGGGGTGGGGATGTTGACCGTTTACAAGTTTTAAAACAAGAGAGGGTGGGGTGAGCCCCTAGGGACATCACTTTTATTTCATTTCATTTGTTTTATTGTCCCCTGCAAGAATATATATGGTTTAGGGGTGGGGATCTGGACTGTTTACAAGATAATAGCACATTCTCAAATTGAACGAGGTGGGGATGACCCCCGGGGACTTCCCTTTAATTTCATTTGATTTGTTTTATCGTCCCATTCAAGAATATATATGGTTTAGGGGTGGGGATCTGGACGGTTTACAAGATAAAATCATATTCTCAAATTGAAGGGGGTGGGGATGACTCCCAGGGACTCCCCCTACATTTCATGTGATTTGTTTTATTGTCCTATAATCATTTCTGAAAACTGCATGTATCTATCACTTACAGTTTATAAGTTATATTTATTTGAAAATTTTAGTAAATAAAATCCCATAGGGTTCTATAGTAAACCCCTCCCTCCTTTCTACCTCCCAAAATACCCCTTAATAGACCCCAATGCACAAACGAAACATTGATGACTCACCTAGACATGTTAGTCTAACATATTGTAAAATCCCAAGTAAATCTGACAAGCCGTTTAGGAGAACCGCTGCGGACAAGTTCATTTTTAAAGTGGCGGAAGAAGAAGAGGAAGAAGAAGAAGAATAAAAATTAAAAACCAATTGTTCAGAGAACAATTGAAGGTCTTTCCATCAAAACAATGTATTTTGATATGAAAAGTTGTGAAACTAAGTTTAAAATGTCATTTCAATTGTCAAATGATAGCTCTTAGTAAGCTGATTCCAAAAATATATTGGTTCCATACATTTTTTTTTAAATAAGGGAGATAATTTGTTACTTCCGGTTTGAAAAAATGTTACTTCCGATTATATTTAAACATTTACTTGACACTGATTCCAAAAATATCTGGTTCTATATACTTTTATATTAATAAAGTACAAAAAAATAGCTATTTCCGGTTTACAAAAGGTCACTTCCGGTTGTTTTTTACAAGGTTAAATGGTTTGATACCTTTTTCTAAAAGTTGTATATCTTTATCATGTATACATATAGAATAAAAGCAAAGGTCAAAATCTAGAACGTCAAATTAAGCTATGACCTTGAGATCAATTTCAAGGTCATAAACCAAGGACCTCAAATCAAAAGACCATAGGTCTTAATTATATTTAGTTAATGAGTTATATCACCAAACGCGTATTTTTAAATACAAGAGGGGAGAAAACTCCCTTTTGCATTCAACGTACGCTTGCAATCAAAATTTACATCTTACGACATGTCGCAACTAACAATTTAGTAAAAATAATTTGTTGATATCTTATACAGTCTTTGGATATAAGTGAAAATAAGCCAAATTCAAATATTAGAATATGACCTTGACCTTTGACCTTGACTTAATTTTCATTTTTTGGGACCAAGGACCTCAAATCAAAAGATCCTAGGTCTCTATCACTTATGATTTATAAGATAGAAATTCATATCACTTATATCAGATGCATAAGGGGAAATAACTCTCATATGGAGCGGTCATATCGCTTCGGTCAAAATAGGACAAATCATGCGAAGGATATAACGAGCAATTTTGTAGAATAAATTTGTCATAATCTTTTACGGTTGCGAAGGAGATGCGCTAACAAGGAAAACAGTGTTTGGGGAGATAACTCCTACAAAGAAAAGTATTCGTTTACGCAGGGTAAATTTCAAAAGCGCATAAACTGTTCGATATCATATACCAAATATCTAAGCGACATATTGCGAAACAAATGTTTATCGCAAGAACAAAATTAGGCGGAAGAAAAAAAAAAAAAAAAAAATAATCAGAAGAAAAACAATAGGTCTTTCCACAGAAAAGTGGAAAGACCTAATAATAAGAACTGACCAAAAACAATAAGTCTCCAAACTTTGTTTGGGAGACTTAATAAAGAAATGAAAATATCAGTATAAAAACGTTAAAAATTGAATAAGAATGCGAAGTCATATGTAATAGGACTAGTGGGGTATGAGAGCTTGTGACAACAGGCTCTTCATAATCCGTTAGTTTGAAAAGGATTCTAGAAGTCTGTATTCTTGATCTAGAAAAGAGTAATTGGCTAAATTGCAAGAAAAGAATTACACATTTAATGAATGGCTATTATCTATTTTGAATTTATTGAACCATAAAACTAATTTTTGACTCTTCACATTGAATAATCCGCGAAGCGGATTATGTAAAATGTGAAGAGTCAAAAATTAGTTTTATGGTTCAATAAAATCAAAATAAATTATTGCCATTCATTATAAATAAATTTCTATCAAAAATAAGGCTCAAAGAACTTTTTATATTATTTATATTAACAATAACAACGTACACACATGTTGGCGTATGAATACACAACGTCAGAGTGGGCGTGTCGCCATCAAAATTGACAACATTGAAAATAAAACTAATAATTTTAACCAATCAGAAGATAGTAAAAACACCAATTTTTTTTATTACTTAGAATACTTAAGTTAGATCATTCAGGTAGTATTTATTTAGTATGTACAAATAACATCCAGTAGTCATTGGATGTTGTAGATCATTTAAATAGTCTTTACCTATTTATTAGTACAAAAGAACAGCTAGTAGTCATTGGATATTGTAGATCATTCCAGTATTCTTGACCTATTTATTTGTACAAAAAAAAACAGTCAGTAGTCATTGGATACTGTAGATCATTCAGGTAGTCTTGACCTATTTATTTGTACCAAAAAAAAAGCACCCAGAAGTCATTGGATACTGTAGATCATTCAGGTACATGTAGTCTTGACTCTTGACCTATTCATTTGTACTAAAAAAACAGTTGTTATATTCACTTCACACACACATATATGAATATCAATTATATGCTTACGAGACATGTTACAATGTTAAACTTATTACGGTATGTGAAAATCAAGACTTGCATAAAAAATATCCCAATATTAGAGGCATTGGCGTCATTTTTCCTCAGAGCTTTCATCTCTTTGATTTTTGCTGTCGACCACCACAAGTAGCCCTCTGCTCTTTGTTAAGTTCGTTAAAAACTCTGTTAGCCTCCTTCTTGGTGTTAGCCCACTTGTCTTTACAGTCTTTGTGAGACCTGTTGGCAACATCCAGAGCAATGACCAAGATGGAAAACCTGCTCCAGACAGCAGTATTTCTAGAATTGGAAACTCCATCCCCAAACTTTTCATTTATTACTTTGTAATTTTTTTGCACTTGATCTTGTATGTATTACATTAACTTCTTCTTGAGTAAAGTTGGGTTTTCTGTCCCTTTGTGTTTTAGCAGAAGATTTGTCAGCCATGTTGCAGTAAATATTAACAAACCAATGCATTATGGGGAACAAGAATAATCTCTAAACTTTAGTTAAATATCTAACGAGTGGTTAAATTATTAAAAGTCATCATTAACTAACGACGGCGTTAAACCAAGTTGAACAACACCTTAAGTAATGCTAGTTAAATTTTACGCTTACATTAAGTTTACGACAAGTTGAACAACCGCCCCCCCCCCCCCCCCCCCCGGTAGGTGAATCCTGTAGTAGGTGATCAGGTCTAGATCACCATAGTTAGAACAATTGAGTTGGGATGTAATTATAGATACTGATTTTGTTCACATGTCCTTTTTTTAGGGAAATTTTAATTCTTGAAGCTCACTCATTTCAAATAAATCTATCAGCAGTCTTATTTCTGAATTTTGAAGTGATTGTTAAATTGCTTGATATTAAATACTGCTGAATCTTTGAACATATAATCTTGTGGCCTTCAAATTAGCACTTGAGGAAAGCAAACAGTTATATTCTGTAGTTTTGTCATTTAGTTAATAATTTTCTTAAATTACTTACTTTACTTTGCTTAAGTTGATGCGGACAGATGCTCCATCGATATTTACTGTTTTACTTCACTTACTAATATTTATGAATGCATGTAGTTAAAAAAAAGCTCTATTTAAGTATAATATAAATAGTTATCAAACACAATTTGAACTATTTCAATGATAAATGATACACGGACAACAAATACAGAAGTCGTTATAATTTAAACATTTTATTGATTGTGGCGCGGGCTCTGCTATTTTTACAACAGAGTGCTTGTTATACGTATGCCTATTTCCGCCCTGTTTCATATCAACATCATTAGAGCCTCTAGTTACTATAAACATATGTTTTTAATGGCAAGAGAAATCTTTTATTTTTGCAGGAGTACATGAACCATAAAGTAAAACGATAGAGGTTTCTACTGTAGAACTTATCAATCATGGCATCTCTTTCTGAGGAAGAGGAGAATTATGTCAGATTAGCATTGTTATTGAAAGGAGTGACACCTAGAGCAGTCCGTACTTATTTTGACAAAGAATGTTCACCTGCATCTCTACCCTTAACATTACGTGGAAGCCACAACACTCTTTTAGACCTAAAGGCAAAGAGAATAATAAATCAGGCGCAGTGGAATATTTTGGTTCCCAGAAATGGTAGGTCTTAATGTGACTGCCGAAAATTGATGGATTTAAATTTCATCAACATGAGGTTTACAAAATTGCATCGTGATGGCAAAAAAAATTATCTTATTTATAAATCAACACGTTCAATATTTTTTTCACTACTAATTCATTTTTATATTTTTGTTGCTTAATTAAAATGACTTCTGTATCGATGGCCTAGATGTATAAAGAAACAACACTTGTGTGAGTATATTTTATGTTTAAACCATTAAAATGGTTTCAGTCGGGGCATTACTTATACAAGTAACTTTTCAAATGAACCGTTACACAAGTACATCAATGAATTTATATTTATGAAAACTAAGCAAGCCCAAAACTGTTATTTGTGTTACCGTGAGTGATAAAATTGCCACTTTGTTATCATACCAGGATGCAAGGCTATCTAGATTATATGCTTGTATCCGTCTAGTCGAATCTACAGGGGCTCTTTCCATGTCTTGATTTGGATCACAGTTGTAGCAATTCGTTGAACACTTAATTTTGTGGATTCAACCTTCCATAACCACAACGAAATGTGAGTACCCTACGAATAAAAGAACTTTCACAGTAGTCTGAGAACAGATTTACTAAGTATTCCACAACAGCACAGTGTATTGCAAAACATCAAGACTTGTTCAATTGAATATAAATTAATATTATATAACCAATTTCAAGTTCTTTGACTAAATTTATTCTTTGTCAGAAACCTATAATTTGTCAAATATTTAAGTACAATCCAAATTCAAACTTGAATATTGTGTCCATTTTTGACCCAACTGTTAAGGGTTGGAACTGTTCGGTCGTTTTTATTTGTGCTCGGCGAAGCATATTATGTTATTTTTACAAGCAAAAAAGTCATACTATCTTCATTTCTTAAAGTTCGTAGGACTTCTTCGATCTATTAATATAATTTTTAATTTTCTGTCTTTTGCATGTATCTTCAATATTCAAAATAGTGTAATTGTATGGACAATAAAAATCTCATTTAAATGTTATCTTCAAGGCAAGACATGGTAATTTTATTCTTTATAACTACTGTTTACACATTGGTACAAAGAATGAAAATAATAATACATAGTATACAAAATAAATAACAAGATGAGAATGTTAAAATTACTATAAAAGCTCAATTACTTATCAATTGATGAGATAAAATGTTAAATTCTATTAAAAAATTATGAGCTTATCGGGGAAAAATAGTTTTATGCATTTTTTTCCACCCCAAAACTGGAAAATTTTAGGGATTGTAAAAAAGATTACTTATACAAGTTAACCTTTTTAGAAAATATAGAGGAGATTAATCAAACCTTATTATAAAATATTATAACAAACTTACTTATATAAGTGTATTGTTATTTACTTCTTCAAGTAAATACAAATGACGTGTATAAGAAGTACCCCTACTGTAACTTGCTTTTTATTTAGGACCATCAACATATAATCAATAATAAGTAAAGAAGGCAAGACATTTCAGTAGGTGCACTCTTGTGATACCAAAAGCGGGGTTGAAGACCAATTGGTGGCCTTATGCTGTTTTCTGTCCTTTTTTTCGGTTGTTTTCTCTTTGACACATTCCCTATTTCCTTTCTTAATCTTATAGATTAGCCAAAAAAAACAGCATCCTGTCTTTCACATTGGACGAGTGTATCACCAAAGTTGTAAACTGTATTGTTTTCGCTCATCCTCGAAATGACCATTGTTGTCCCGCTTGTAAGTGAGCAAAATCTCCCCCATCCCCTCCCCCCCCCCCCCCCCCCGCCGTATGAACATATATGAGGATTTCATGCATTGTGTATTTAAAACATCTGAGAAAAAAACGTTCGGCCCAGAACTTAAAGATGATAACAAAAAGGTACATATTTATATAGACAATATAAGGTCAATGTCAGAAACATATAAACGTTATTGTTTTCAGCACTTTTATTTATAAGCTGAAATACCGAGCCCTTCGCCAGTTTTGTGCCGAAAACAATAAAGTTTATATTTTTTTCTGACATTGACCGAATATTGTTATTATACTGCAACTTAAATTAGCATATTGCATGTATTAATAGCTATTTTAATTGTAGCACAAACAAATTGTGGAAATAGTTATCAAAGGTACCAGGATTATAAATTAGTACGTCAAACACGCGTTTCGTATACATAAGACTCATCAGTGAGGCTCATATCGAAATATTAATAAAGCAAAACAAGTACAAAGTTAAAGAGCATTGAGGATCAAAAATTCCAAAAGGTAGTGCCAAATACTGCCAAGGCAATCTATGCCTGGAATAAGAAAAAGTGTTCCATGATGAAATAAACATTGTACAAGATATAGCTGTTTTACCAGCCAGGGGCAATACTATAAACAAGTGATTTCAGAATCACTTCTCCGATTGATGTTGGCTGTAAATTATTAACAAAAAATCAAAAAAAAGGCACAGACTTTTTAAAATCACTGAAACCAGTTATTTGAGAAGATAAATTGTAATCACTTCGACAAGTGTTTACAACATTTTCTTGATATTTTTCTCACAAGCTTGATTTTGGCATGTGTACATGCAGAAACTGTCTTTTGCTTGATAAACATGTCAGTTTTTACAGTTTATCTAAAACATGCAAACACTGGAATAATTTGCAGATCAGGACATAACCATTACAACCAATCAGGTTACCTTATATTGTTGACCCTTGTCTCATAGTAAGAGTAGTAAATGCATTTTTGATCACTCCATAGTTAGAAATAGGAGTTCACAAGGACTCATTCTATTCTTACTAAGTGGCATAGAAACAAACACATTGCAAAGACGATCAAGATTTTCATACCATATTTGTCAACAAAATGCAAACTAGAATGTATACCCTGTGACGACTGTTACAAATGGACACATAGAAATTGCAATTGGTATGTCTACAACAGCAATATAGGTAAGAGCGAAGACGAATGGACATGCCCATCATATTTCAAATACGAAAACTCTACGAGAAAAGTGTTTTTCATACCAAGTGGAGATGACAGCAAACATATCTCCCTAAATATACCATTCCATTATTGATAAAGAGTACGTCTGATTCATCCATACCATCAATATCAGGATCAAGTGTCAACTCGCCATCTTTTAACACAACATCATTCAGTACAGATAATCATATGCCAATCATGACATTATCACCGAAAACAGAAAAAACGAAGCCATCCCTTAAGAAATAACTACGACTGATAAACATCAACTTCCAGAGTCTAAGAAAAACGGTTAATATTCTTGAGGCAAATATAGAGTCAATTGATCCAGACATAGAATTAGGTACTGAAACATGGTTAGATCCAAACATAAAATCTACTGATTTTGTTTTCAGGATCATCTAGAATATAACATCGAACGAAGAGACCGTCACAAAGACACACAAGGAGGAGTACCGACAGCCGCCAAACGATCATTACGGAGCATAACAAGAAGCACAACGATAGAACTATTAACTGGTTCTAATTACCTTAGAAAGGAAAAAAAAGATTATTTTTACATTTAATCGTTCTCCGGATAAAACTTATGAGATCAACTTAAATATAATGATGGAAGAAATATATACCATCAAAACAAAACATAAACCATCATTTTCTTAATTGGATGCAATTTCAATCTACAAGATATTTATTGGCAACAACAGACCATCAAACATAGACAGTACCCTACAAGAACAAGTCAAGCTTTTATAGAACACCGTAGCAGATAATGCATTAGAACAAATTGTAGACTTCCCAACACGCAAAGAAAAAAACTTTGGATGTAATGCTTACCTCCCATCCATCACTCAAACTAATTTGACGTGCAATGGGAGACAAGTCAATAAGAAATACATAAAATAAGTTAGCTCAAATTACAAGGTCAACTCTTAGAAATTCTGGTCTTATATTAAAATCAAAGGACAGGAAGGGACAGGAGTAGCAAGAACAAAATATGATTCCTCCAAAGAAATAACAAGAGCAAAACTAACATTCTTAACGACCAATTTCAGACTGTATTCACAAAAGAAAACCTTAATAACTTCCCCAATAAAAGGGTAAGTCCATATTCCACAATGGTAGATATACAAATCAATTTTAAAGAAGTTCAGAAACTATTGAAGAACCTAACACCACCTTGGGCAATTGGACCAGATGCTATACCATCCTGCTTAGTAAAGACAGTAGCAGACCAACATGTTCCAATTCTTACAGAAGTGAACAAACATCCCTCAACATCGGAGATGTCCTTAAAAATTGTAAATATGCACATGTAGTCCCACTCTTCGAAAAGGATTAAAGACAGTATGCATCAACCTACAGGTATGTTTTACTTACCTCCATTTCATGCAAAGTTCAGGAACACATTGTACACACACAAAAATCTTACTGACGCACAACATGGATTCCACAAAAGATGATCTTGCGAATCCTAACTTATCATCCCAGTTCATGATATTGCATCAAAATTAAAAAGTAACAGCCAAGCAAGTAGATATTATTCTTCTTTGTTTCACAAAAGCGATTGACAAAGTGTGACACCATCGCTTACTACATATCTTTGAGTATTACGGTAAAACAAACAAGTGTATCAGAACATTCCTACAAAACAGAAGACAGAGCGTTATACTAGATGGAGCAGTCTCGGAATAGTTACCAGTACTCTCTGGTGTACATGAAGGTACAGTTCTTGGATCCCTGCTATTCTTGGCCTACATAAACGCCATGCTAGAAACAGAAACATCATCAGATACCAATGTATTTACGGACGACAGCCTCCTATATAGAACATTAAGCAAACAAGCAAACAAGCAGAACGCGACCTACTGCAGAAAGACCTCATTAGAGGACTGGGAAAATAAATAAAAAATGAGCTTCAATGCGAAAAAAATGCATTGTAATTTAAATACAATCCAAGAGCCGTCGAGTGATAACAACCAATTACAAGTTATATTGGCTCACACTAGACACCATTGGAGCAAGCAAATACCTGGGAGTAACAACCAATTAACCTGACCTGGGACAGACTTATTGACAACATAGTTGGTAAAGGCAACAACACACTAGGCTTCATAAGCAGAAACTTAAAAGATTGCATTAAGCCTTGAGGATCACAGGAAACAAAATAGTCTATGCATGCTGTTCAAAATACAACACGATCTTATCGACAAAGATCGACACCAAGATCTGACACCAAAAAATAGCAGAACCAGAGGTAAAAACCAATTATAACAAGAAAGGGCTACAACAGACGCCTCAGACCAAACCTTCTTTTCAAGGACCATCGGGGACTTGAACCAACTGTCAACATCAGCGACACAGTCGAAGGATTCAGAACTGCCGTGAATGCATGCTCTGCTTAAACATAGACGCTAACATCCTGTGCATAGTTGTATTTATATAATGTCTAAAAATAGCAACAATTAACATTCAATCTATTTAAGCGTAGATCAGCTTGTGAAAATAAACTGATACAGTTACTGAATTAAAATTATATAAATGTCTAAGAATATAACTTAAACACGCTAATTTTCTAATAGATTTTAAATAGAAATACGCAATATTTCGCTAATCAAATTAGCTTCATCAGGCGTGTGCATCTCTGAAAGGTGAAATTGGATGCATGACAAAAAAAATATGTTTGTAGCTTTATCTCTACAAGAGTTGAGGAAAAGTGTAGCATATTGATTGATGTTGCATAAAATATGTTTGTATCCTATCATGATTTTCTTACTGCTCACAAGGAAGCTATTAAACCAAGAGTTCCAAATGGTGAAGTTGAAATCATCCCTTCGTAAATTTTACGGACGCCATTACGAGTCGGTTGACCGTTATGGAATAACCGTTTCACAAATGATATCGGATATGTTCCTTACGTCGTAACTACAATCCCCTTCCCTTTCATGAATGTGACCTACCGAATTAGACTATTTACCGGATTTGTAATCACATAAGCAACACGACGGGTGCCACATGTGGAGCAGGACCTGTTTACCCTTCCGGAGCACCTGAGATCACCCCTAGTTTTTGGTGGGGTTCGTGTTGTGTATTCTTTAGTTTTCTGTGTTGTGTCATGTGTACTATTGTTTTTCTGTTTGTCTTTTTCATGTTTAGCCATGGCGTTGTCAGTTTGTTTTAGATTTATGAGTTTGACTGTCCCTTTGGTATCTTTCGTCCCTCTTTTGCAAAGCTTTAGCGCGCTAATTTACTGCCACAGCGCGCAAATGAAATTAGGTGATAACTGAACTTATCAAATCACTGAAATAGGTGATAATAGAATCACTTGACCCCTGACTGCTTATTATATTACAGACATGAACACAACTGGTTGAAGTATAAATATGTCTTATCAAAACAAAATTCTACTGACACGACTCTTTGACTGAAATCTTTCACATCAAAAATTCTGTAAACTGACTAGAATTAATAATAAACTGTCATCATAAAAATGGAATAATTAATTATTTCAAAGATATAAGAGTATGACATATCTTATATCAATAATATTTTGTCACTATTTTTAAAGGGACGTTTTGTTGTCCCCACGAGTAATGCGTTGCGGCGGAAATGGAAATACTGGGCTTATACTATAGGTTAATATCTCTGACAAGCTCTGCAATTGTGAACGATCGACTTTTTAACTCCCGCCGAAGTGGAGGGGTTATTAAATTTTAAAGTTACATGGACCTTCCGTCAGTACGTCCATATGTTCAAAGTTGGTTTCCGTTTTGAACTTTAGTTTGCCTCAACTAAATGTTATGCAACTTATACACAATGCGTATTACCATAAACTACTGATTTTGAATTTTGTTGGTTTCACTTTAACTGCTCTAGAGTTATGCCGCTTTAAAAAAGGAAAAACATGCTAAACGTTTTGTATCCGTTCTCTTATTTAATGTAGCCTCAACTTAAACAAATGTTAAGAAACTTATACACAATGCTTTGATCCAGTGTAGCAACTAATCTATATACCAAATTCCTCTAATTACGAATCAACCACTTTATGCCAAACTCTATCAAAAGCTTTACTTATATTATGAAAAATAACCTGAATGTCCTTACCCTTATATAAAGTCCTCCTTGATTCGTTTGTCAAATATAATAATTGTTGATAGCCGAGTAACCAGGTATAAATTCTGACTGGTTGTTCGTCAAAATAGTATTTTCAAATAAGTAATTGCAAATGTGTATATACACATCTTTCCATAACTTTACCGAGAACACTAAGCAGGGAACTCGGCCTATAGTGTGATACTTCCGTAGAAGTATTTTTTTAACAGGAATAGCATTGGCAAGTTTCCAGTCAATTAGAAACCTACCAACAGAAATAGACATGTTAAACAATTTACAAAAAGGACGTTTAACAATATTACTTGCCTCGTTCAGTAACCGAGGACTTACGCAATCGGCCCCAATAGCTTCCAACGTGTTTAAATTTAACAATATCCCTCGGCATTTTTTTCTGTAATTGCTATTGTGGATAATTCTTGAGTAAACTTTTTTAAAATCTGGCAGTTGAACGTAAGAATCATCGATATGCTTAAGAGGCAGAAAGCTACGAGTGGTGATTGTGACTTGAGGAACACGATTAACGTTTATTAATTTACTCTATAATGAAACGGGTATAGTCCTTCCCTTCTTGTCCTGAAATTAGGCTGGTATTTTATTATTATGGTTTCAGATCCGGTCAAATATATCATGCGAGAATAAGAACGAACTGTAGTGGAATCAACAAACACCTCTATGACAGATACTTGATACAATTCACGCTGTGTGTTTGTTGAGACCCTACAGATGGAAGTTTTTAATGACCTTTGACTTGGAATACAGCCCTTGCACGGTCGGTCCTGGCTTGCGCCTTTTGGGGCATTAATAATTTAATTTTTACCATATGATAAATGACATAACTGAAACAACGGAACACTATTTATCAAAATGCAAAATATTCAATGTACATCGACAAAGACACTTTCACATCCTACAGATTCCAATCAAAATTTCCACTAAGTCTGCATAACTTTATTATAAGTAGCAATCGATTCACATTCTCTAATAACACTCTCATTTTACTAAAAAAAAAAACCTTTCACCCACTCCTTTGCTATATATTTTTTTCTTATGAATTTTCCTTTTTTTTTATTGTAATCATTGACTGTATTTTGTTACATATTTGTTCGTTTGCCATTCAGCATTTATTCATAGCTTGTAATTTTATTTTCGAAATTTAGGGAGAAATATACTGTAACAACAATAATGTTCAGCAAAGTAAGATCTACAAATAAGTCAACATGCATCACCAAAATGGTCAATTGATCCCTTATGGAGTTATTGTCCTTTAACGTAAATTTTAATATTTTTTTGTATTTTTTTGTTACAAAACTGTTCTTTGAAACTATTGAGAGAAGAAGGAAGAAAAATGTAGATTAAACCTGGTTTTATAGCCCTAAACCTCTCACTTTGTTGACAGTCTCATCAAAACCTGTTATATTTACAATGATGCGTGCACTTAACAGACATAATTAATAAAATAGTCAAAGTATGGGTAAGGCAGTCATCACCGTGTAACAATTTTAAAAGGAACAATTTAACAGAAACAAAAAACAAAAAACATCTATCTATCTACAAACATAATGTTCAACAAGGTAAAATCTAAAAATAAGTCAACATGACCAAAATGGTCAGTGACTCTAAAAAAAGTTTTGCCCTTTAAAATCAAATTTAACTATTTTTCTTAATTTTTTGTAATATTCTACAAAAGTTTTCTCCGGAAAAAACTGAGACAAAGTTAACCAAAGTTAACCAAACTTGACCACACATAAGCGTTAGGGTATTCAATTTTTGAAAATGTGTCCAATGAGACTGCCTGCCAATCAACATGGCAGATGGCTAAAAATAGAAAAAAGGGGGATAAGTAGTTTTTGTCTTGTTTCTCTGAAACTAGAGCAAAAGTAAAGGTAAAAGTATAAAGGTTGCATTATGTCATGCATCAATACGTAAATAAAATAGCATGTGAGCGACACAGCCTCTAGTTAGAAAAATTAATAGTATATTATAAGGAATAAGTAATGTCCTGGAAGGTCTGTTTGAAATATTTAGTACACACGCTTTTTATTTGACAGATAAACTATGTGCAATGCAGGGGGATATTGCAACTCTGTTCTTTTTGGGGAAATAGTTTTACTTATGTGTTAAATTTATTATTATTGTTGGTTTTTTTTTAATAATTATTTATTACTTTCAATTTACAGAATATAATAAACACACAGATATAACAGCAATATATAATATATAATCCGTAAATATTATTTAATCAATACATCTTTCTTAGGAAGCCTATTTTTTGTTCATCTAATATTTATGTTGATAATTAAATTGGTGAATGAAATACTTCAGCATATATGAAAATAAACTGTGGTATGATTGCCAATGGGACAACTCTCCATAAGAGACCAACATGACACAAAGATTTACACTCGTCGGCCTTCAACAATGAGCAAAGCTTATACCCCATAGTCAGAGCTATGAAAGACCCCTAATCTTAATTATTTTTGGAATAATAAGTTATACATGTGTGTTGCTTTTGATGTTACAGGGGTTCCGGATTCCAAAACATTTGATGTAACGTTGATGATCTGTTTGATCAGAAACTTAACATCTATCAATCCTCCAATCAATGGATTTGACAGCCTACCACTGCCAGGGGAGATTACTCCAGGATCGGATCTTGCCAGGATAAAATGTTACAGGAATAAACTAGCTCATCATGATAGTAATACAATAGACACTACTTATTTCAATACAGCATGGAGAGATATATCAGATGTAAGTGTGACTCTACAATACTTTACTTACATTTATATTTAACGTGTGGGACAATAATGACAATATTGATAACATGTCTATGTTTTTACACGACTGCAAAACTTATTTGTTATCATCTTATCTTGACCATATTGTACTGACTTTCTGTCGGTCCATCCATACACAATACACAGATAATGTTAAGACAGATAACTTGTATACTTGGTAGAATTATTTGTTATCATATTCCCTTGACCATACTATACAGTCTGTCTGTCCGTCCATCCATACAGAATTCTCAAAGACCGTTACACAGATAACTTGTATACTTGGTAGGATTATTTGTTATCATATTTCCTTGACCATACTATACTGTATGTCTGTAGGTCCATCCATCCACAATACAGAGGGAATGTCAAGACGAATAACTTGTATACTTGGTAGGATTATTTGTTATTATATTCTCTTGACAGTCTCTCTGTCCATCCATACGCAATACTCAGAAACTGTTGAAACAGCTATCATAACTTGCATATTTGGTTTATTTTTTTTGTTATCGTATTCCCTTGACCAAACTGAACTGTCTGACCGATAAATTGCATACTTAGAAGGAGTATTTGTTATCATATGCCCTTTAATATACGGTACTGTTTATTTGCCTTGATTTTCTTATAAGAGTTAGTGATGTGACATTTGACCTTTTTGGACTAATGCAATTTAAGGACTAATTTGTGAACAGAACTCCCCTGGGACAGAAAGCTTTGATACTTGGTAGGACTGTTCCCCGTTATTTGTAGTTGACCACATATTATATGGGACTTTTTGATAAGATGATTTCATTTGCGTTATGGGACTTTGAACATTTTTGACTAATTTTATACAATGACACGTACACATGTACCTTGTGTAGCCTATTTATAATGATCATTAATTAATGCTACTTCTCTAATACGGTTTGGCAGAGGCCTCCTTAACTTGGTATGATTGTTGACCATAGTATACCGACATGTTGATTAGATCATTTTCATAAGTGTTATATATCGTACTATGACCATTTTTGTTTACCATTGTTAAATACAAGGACACCTAGCTGATATTGATGATTACTCTTCTAAACGCTACTCCTCTGATACCGTTTGACAGAAAACTTATAAACCTGATAGGATTAGGTTTTCCATCATTGGAAGTCGTACATATTATACCGTCATGTTGGTGCATTTTTTTATTTGGAGTTATAGGACACAGCTCAAACGTAAAAACAAGTAATTTATGATTTGTTGTACAACTTTATATTGTACAGACAATTTAATCCTCATGTTTCCAGCAAAGCCTAAATTAAAAATTACTAATCTATTCATTTATAGGCTGTAAAGCGATTGGGAGGTCAAACAATGTATCAGGAGTGCCAAGATTTAAAGGTAAAAATGTTAGACCAATCTAATCATGAAATTATGTTGGAAATCAAACAATCACTAGAAGAGATGAAAGAACTGAAACATACAGTGGATAATTTGGAAATGGAACACTGTAGAGTGACAGAAAATCTTAGAGAGTTACAAACGTCCCACAATACTTTACAGACTTCCCATAGTATTTTACAGACTTTCCACAGTACTTTACAGACTTCCCACAGTACTTTACAGACTTCCCACAGTACTTTACAGACTTCCCACAGTACTTTACAGACTTCCCACAGTACTTTACAGACTTCCCACAATACTTTACAGACAGAACACTCAACAGTTATGCAAATTGTGAAAGACCCTATACCATGGAACATCAAAGGTACAATATACTTATTGATAATGACTCAGACTCGGACTTCTCTTGAACTGAATGTGAATGTGCGTATTGTTATGCGTTTACTTTTCTACATTGGTTAGCGGTAGAGGGTGAGGGTTGAAAATTCATAAACGTGTTTAACCTCGCTGTATTTTTGCACCTTTCCTATGTCAGGTGGCTCTTGCCTTTGTTGTCTTGTAGTTTTTTTAATTTTAGTTTCTTGTGTACAGTTTGGAGTTTAATATGGCGTTCATTATTACTGAACTAGTGTATATATTTGTGTAGGGGCCAGCTGAAGGACGCCTTCGGGTGTGGGAATTTCTCGCTGCATTGAAAACCTGTTGGTGAACTTCTGCTGTTGTCTGTTCTATGGTCGGGTTGTTGTCTCTCTGACACATTCCTCATTTCCATTCTCATTTTTTTTATGATACAGATAAAAGTAGAATATCAATTGACAGGGTAAATATTTCCCAATTCTTCAAGTTCTCATATCTTTTGCAACGTTTTAATACTAAGACGTCTAATATTCCCTACAGAAATGGAGGTCATGTGATTTTCTTATACCCCACGCAACAAATTAGCAGAGGGTATAATGTTTGAGCCATCTGCCATCTGAAGTGACAACGACACAAACTGTTTTGATAAAGCCTATGAACACAAGCTGTACAATTCATATCTTGTATGCAGATGTATTATGGTCTCGAGGTTCCATCTTAATATAATGTTTGCTGTTCTTGATCTCATTTTCTAGGTTAAGTGACTGAAAACTAGACAATATTCTTCATTACAAACAGAACTTAAATTTAAACTGACCACAAGGATGATACATACACAAATGCTTTTTGTCTCGCCTATGCTACAAGGTAAAGTCGGTATCTCAGATAATATAATCTATAGGTCAACTGTATTTTGTGTATTGAAAGATATTGAAAAGTCTACATGTTTGACTAACATGTTTCATCTGACTTTCACCTCAATTTCATGGTCATTGGACATTTTTTTTTTGTGGTTTTAGTAGGGCAGCTTAGTACCGAAATTGGACAAAATCATGCAAATGGTGATACAAGCAAGGGATTTGGCATAGACGTTCATTAGGAAGTACTATATCATATTAGAGGGTTAGCCAACATGAAATTGATTTTTTTTTCACGGCGGCCATCTTGAATTCAAAATTGACACCATTTTGCTAAATAGTGGAGATTGAAAAACTGTCCTAATAATTTTCAACGCTATATACATGATATATGTCATGAAAACTATTTGAAATACAATAAAATGATATGAAAAAATGTCAACCAGATAACAATTGTAATAAAAAATCACCACTTCCGGTTTGGGTCGAAAAAGTTCGTAAACTAAAGTGAAATAAAAGTGGTATAGATATACGTTAAGAAAATGTCCGTTTGATATATCGGTAATTATGTTAGACATGTTGGAGGATTGACCATTGTAATAATCTACGAAATTTTCTAATGCATTCCTTTTTACAGCTACATGAGCACAATGTTGTACAGGTCAAGCCAGCTTTGTAACACTTACATCTACAAGAACAGTTTTCTTGCAGCCACATTTGTGTAACTCCTGTGTCCACATTCCATCTGCGTTCTCCTTAACCCATCCCCAAACACTAGGACTAGGTAGATGTTGATCATGTGTGACTGCCTGCCATACATTGCCACCTTGGAATGTAGCTCGTTTGGTATGCTCAAGCAGTGCAGCTCTAGTGTCATACTGTCTTTGTTTGGGTGCAAACAGTTCAAGTCTGGATTCGTTGATGTCAAATGTTGTTGTAGTTCTGTCGTACATAACCCCAACAAATGCCTCTATCAACTCTATATCAGCGTTACTGACCAATACAGGTGTCTTACTGAATCGTCCAGAAACCTCGGTTACGTCATTAAATATTTCCCATGCCGATAATTTCCCCTTTCCATGAAAAGCGGAGACCGTGTCGCATCCAGTAAAATTATGAAAAAATGGCAAAGCTTCTGATTTCGGATCAAGAGCATGATTATTTCGTTAATCGGAAGCCATATCAGGTCTTTTCCCTTTCCAAAGAAAACCCACATTTTTTCTAATTATGAAAAGTGTTTTGAAAAGAGACACCACCAAAACCACTACATCAGAGTCTGAGCTAATTATTAGTGAAGACTTACACCCTTTTTCAGCTGAACTTTTGAAATGAACAAATATTCTTGTGTCTGCTTCTTCGTGATTACACGGACTGAGATCATCATGGTAATCATCAGAATTTTCCTCCTTGATCCAGCACCACTCGCTTTACGTGTTTGTGATTTTAGACTGTTTATGTTAATGTCATAAATAACATCTACTCTTGCATGTTTTAAAGTAAGGTGGATAATGTACGGCTAAATCACATCTTTTGCGTATTCATCAAAAGTGTATGTTCCACGCGGTGGTCTTGCATACTGATTGCATCCTATTTGTTTAATTTGTGACAGTTTCCCTGTGCCTGCTTGTCCAATATCTTTACTGTCTATCTTGTAAATATTTTCAGAATCCTCAAGAAATGGATTTCAATAATTATTCATGACAGTCTTAAGACTTTTCACTTTGTCAATGAAATCTATTTGCATAGATATAGAATTGTCATGATGTCTATCATCTGCGTTCTGTCTTTAAATGGTGTCTCACGATCAGCTGAATAAAATTGAGAAAGTAAATGGGGAATGTGTCAAAGCGACAACAACCCGACAATAGGGCAGACAACAACCCGACCATAGAGCAGAAAACAGCCGAAGGCCACCAATGCGTCTTCAATGTAGCGAGAATTCCCGCATCCGTAGGTGTCCTTCAGCTGGCCCCTAAAATATGTAATTTGAAAACAGGTTCATGTTCTATCATTTTAACCAACTGTAACAAAGGAGGGGGTATGCTATCATCGATATCTTCAGACACCAAGGATCCAGAAAATGCTGTCTTCTTTGTTGCTAATTGGCAACGAATCATTTCGGCCGTCTTTGCCATATGCATAGTGTCATTATAATCACAAGCAAACGCTATAGCTGGTCCTATATCTTTTTCAAACATCAAAAGTACATCTCTGTCCTATGTGTGTGCTTCTGATTCTGGCATCTTTTACAATAGTTTGCCATTCAGTCGAGTAGAATGTACCTGTGCAGAAAAAGAACCAAGCTGTGTCAATCTTTCCTCGTACAGGTTTGACAGGTCTGCTAATCGAAACACAACCGACTCTTCAGAGTTTCTTTGAGTTTCAAAAATGTATGTGACCAGCTCAGCTAATGCAGTTTCTTTCAATTATAGTTTCCTCTTTGATGCAACTGCTTTCGATCTCTGTTTGTCTCTTTTTTGATCTCTCTCTGTTATATACAACTGCGAGACAAGACGGATAATACTCCACCACTACTCAGCTTTGCCAACAGTTTTTATCCTGAATAGCTGTTGAACAATCCACTAGTCGTTGGTTTAGTTTCATTGTCATTGCCTCTCTTAAGACAGATAAAGGTGACTCTTTATCACAAATGAAACGCAATATGTCATCGATACCATCTGGAAATTCTAGCGAATGTTGAAATTGTGCATAATATGAACAATTTCAAGATTCACTAGAACTTCAAGATGGTATCGGTGACATATTGGGTTTCTGGGCACTCTCAAGTTTAGTATAATTGAAATTAGTCCTACACAAGTTAGGGTACTTGATATTTTGTGCTTTCCATACCCTCTCCGTGCTTTAATCGCCGAAGATCAAGAGGGATATGAGAGTATTTAACTCATGAAAAAGAGGGGTATGTTAGCCTAACATTATATATCCTTCTTCTGACGATTCCAGTATTAGTGGAAGATATTAGCAAGCAAATTCAAGGGAATTGTGCAAATGATGATACAAGCATGAAAATTAGCACGATGCATCATTTTTATATACTTTTTAAGAAAATACTGCTGGCCATAAGAAAATTTCATTTTTTCAAGATGGCCACCATCTTTTCTAAAATGGCTGTTTTTCCAGATTGAAATACCTATGTTTCTGGTAAACGTTTTCTTTCACCTTCTTTGAGTGAAAAAAATATTATCAGGTTTGAAGGATACATTCTTTACATGTGACGTATATACTAGAATATTTGAAACGTTATGGGTTTGCGCATGCGTACACAATTTACACACACACACTTTTGAACTATTTATTACATGCTTAGCGCTTTTGAATTTTAAACGATGTTATGAATTTGTTTGATGACATTTTTTAGGTTATGATACACAAACGTGTAACAATTTAGCGCATGCGCAACTATTTGTAAGAACGAGTAAAACGCACTTCAAGGGCACAATAATGGAAATCGTAGTTCATCTAACAGATGAGGATTTAAATTTCTTAAACATATCCTGGATCATCATTCATTCCTATAAGCAGCTAGGCTCTTCTGTTCAATTGTAAAGTGTTACTTCTTTGATGCCACTGTTTGAAACACGCCAGGCTTCAGATAAACCCTTTGATATTGGCTAAGCAATTTCAGTTGGAATGGTCAGATTTGTACGGAGAACATAATTTTATCGTCATGCCGGTTTGGTGAATTGTACATTACAATGGCTTGTTTTAAAATTCTGAGTGATATATTGCGTGATAGTGGATGGACATGTGCCCTCTGTAAGGCCGATATTACAACACCTCGAATGGCAGATGCCTTTTATGTATGTTCAAATTTAATAAGGAATAGACATGCGCATCAGATAACTGTATGTGGTTTGCTTGAATTGATAATGCAGCCGTTATGAAAGCGTAAACATAGAAAATAAAGTTCATGACTCTGTGACGTTCAAGTATGTGATCAACGGGTGTAAGGAAAGATAGTGATATCGACCACAGTTTAATTTTTCAATTGGCGTTTAATCATGAATTATGTGCCGTCAGTAGTACGCTCATTTCACGAGTCAGATATCGTACTTTACAAACAGTCCATATCAAGCCTGATACCAATCTTGGTCTTGCACGTGTAAATTATGCTCGATTGTTACCGATCCATCTCCTAAATATGGATTCTCTTCACGAACATCACCCACATGTGGCAATGCAATTTAAAAATGGGAATTTTTACTGTACGTAAGACCAGCAAGTTGATTTCTTATATTACAATTGATCAGACACAAACACAGAATAATGAGTCGTGAACGGCGATGTTGGTACCATACGTTTAATCAAAGATCCATTCGAGACGATGGATGGTAGCTGGACTAGAAGTCAGTAGACTGGTAGATGAATTTGAAAGATTTAGTGGTTTGTGTCACTCTACAACAGATGAACGACGTCATGAAGATTTTTCTAGAACAAAAGAGGATTTCTTCGAAAAACTTTAAAGGCTTTCTAAAGTGATGAGCGAGTTTGGAAATTCATTTCTAAAAGAGTCGTCAGATTTGTACAAAATTCACTCTTTTGAGGAAATTGTTGATTCAGCAGCAGGTAAGATATGTATATCAAATCCAAGATATTGTATCCAAAAAGAAGGATCTTTTGAAGCAAATGCGAAACAAAGAAGAGTCTGGTTTTTTTAACCAGATGAAAACGAGCCTTTCCATATAAAAGCTGTAAAATAAAACTGGAAACTTCTTTGTCGAAACAACAAAGCTAGAGAACCTGAACACTGGTTGCGATCTCTTTTCTAGACTTTTCATTTCTTCTTTAGCCATGAAAACCAAACTGCTCCTCTGTCTTCGTGTCAGGATGTGATATTAAATCGCAGCAAATTGGTTTAATCGAAACATGATCCAGATTCTGACGCATTTATTGTTTGTGGGGCAGCAATGGTTAATTTATTGCCGCCACTTTTAGCAAACACATTTAATGATTATGCAAATGATATCATACTGCGTTACATAAAATCTTCCTTCGATAAGTATCCAAGACATTGATTTGATGTTTACTAAATTAATCATTTAAAGACTGGGACGTAAACAAAAGGCAAAGTACTGGTGCTAGATGGAAAGTTGATGTTTCTGGTAGAAAGCGAAGGGTTTGGACTAGTTTTCTCTGTGACGATGACAACAAAACGAAATTGTTCATGTGTCTTGCCGACATAACTGGTTTATGCTACTCAGGGTGAAAATATTCTTTGCAATTTCAATACGGATACTCCCCAGCTATCCCCTTGTAACATTGAAAAGTCATATACATGAATGATTGTACATGATACGCATGCTGCTGAAAATGGTTGTTAAAAGTAATTTTAAGCAGTACTGACAAAGATGTAGTAGTATTAGGAATTGCAGTACGATCGGATGATTTTTTTTTCGTGGCTACCCCCCTAATATGATTACATACACCTAAAGGCATGTTCTTTCAAGTTTCATGCTTTTATCACCATTTGCATGATTTGTGTGGTAAACGGCTCAACTATTTTATCTGTTTCTGAAATACTTTGAGTAATAAGGCCACTCTTTTTAGTATACGGAATTATTGTAAGTCCTACATGTCTGTCTGGCAGGATGAATCTGACCTTGACCTTATTTGCATGATTCATTTGACAATTTTTAGTTTTTGTGTTTTCGTTTCAATTCTCAATTATTATAAGCAATATGTCGTTTATATTTAGTGTATGGAACATTAACACAGATAAGGTGTACATATCTTTCTGGCAAGGTTTATACGACCTTGATCCAATAATTTATTGATTAATACTAAGTTTTCGTAATTTTGTTAATTAATAAGGCACTTCAAGCAGAGGGTCAACTAAATTTTTTTTATGGAATGATTGAAAGGTGTACATGTCAGTTTAGCAGGCGAGACTTTTCCGCCTTAACACTCTTGTTCGTTGTTATCATATTTATTCTTTTTTTCTTTCTTCATAGAATCTAGGCTAACTTATAAAGTACATGTTGCCCTAGCACACACATCACGCACATGCAAATGTGTGTGCACAGTTTGAGGGTTAATATCCTTTATTTGCCTCAAAGTAAGGTACTTAAATATAGTACGTAAATAAAAAACCTCTGCAGTGATATTGGACATGTTTCATTTTTAACAAGTGACTGAGCCATGTGAGCTCTACTATTTGTACATTAATTACGCCGTTAGTTTTTATCATTTTTTTTTTTTTTTTTACAAAATCTAGGAAAACCTATAAGGGACATGTAACCTTAGCACATACATCACGCACATGCCAATTTGTGTGCAGAGTCAGATCTTTGAGGGTCAATATCTCTTAATTGCCTCAAACTAAGGTACTTAAATATAGTAGACATTAAAAAAACTCTGCAGTGATATTGGACATGTTTCAATTTTAACAAGTGACTGAGCCATGTGAGCTTAACCATTTGTGCTGATTTAAAAATCAAAGGATCATAGAATAAATGTGTACAAACTATGGAGTTATCAGATGTACACATGTATGCAAAGTACTAAATTTAACAGAACTTATTGTGTATTATTATTACCTAGAGGAGCTGCATCTTTCAAGGAGCTAATCAGGGTATGCTCATTTTAAGAAAAAATGAATCTTTCTTTAGTCTTGAAGTAAAAATATTACCGCTTCGCAGTAAGCCATCTTACATATGCAAGTTTGGGGTATGGGCTGAGAAATTGAGGAAAAATTACTATCTATCATAAGGAAAATGTTAAAATTGACCCAGTAGGCAAAATAAAACAACATTGTCCTGGCCAAAACTTTTTTTTTCCTTCGTCATAGCTGAAGGGGCATTAAATTGTATCCTTGTCCGTTTGTACGCCCCATAATTGGTTTCCGTTCACTAATTTTACTTTACCTCAAACAAATATTATGAAAAAACAGATTAATTTTGAATGTTGATGGCGTCACTTTAATTGTTCTAGAGTTATGCCCCTTTACAAATAAAAAAAAGCGGAATTGTTCGTTTCCTTTCTCTTACTTGAGTTTGCCTCAATAAAATGTTATGAAACTTATTCACAATGCTTATTACAACAAAATACAAATCGAGGTTGAATGTTGATGGTGTCGCTTAAACTGTTTAAGAATTATCCCCCTTAATAATAGAAAAGGCTTTAACTCATCAGATGGATACAAATAGCAATACATCTAATGACGAAAATACAGAGAAGATGTGGCTGGGTTCTTTTAAATCCCAACAACAAGACACTTAGTGCATATCTGAGAGTACTCGCAGCAACTGGAAACTAGTTCAAATCCAATAGTTATCAAAATAACATCATGCATCGCAGCCTAATTAATCAACAACTACACACCCAATATCCGATGGATTTGGTGTAAAGACGTCATAAACATTCAGTAAAAACATGATCATGTGCAATGCCAGTATACAGGTACCGGCAGATTGTAGATCACATATAACAATAAAATTCAGTTTGCTTTTAATCTACTTATAACAAAATCAACAAAAAAAAGTATATATGTTGAGGGGGTATTTTCAATTTAGATTGTATCAAAAAAAAGCAGATGTGATATGATGGCCGGTGAGGTAAATATCTACAAACATGAAAAAAGGACCAGGAGGTATTCACAGTTCATCCTTCAACATTGAGTACTACCGATACTGTATAGCATGTATAGTAAGTTATGAAAGGTTTTGAAATGCCGAAATTGGAATCAACTCCTTCAACATTAAGTACTACCGATACTGTATAGCATGTATAGTAAGTTATAAAAGGTTTTGAGATGACGAAATGTGAAACAACTCCTCCAACATTGAGTACTACTGACACTGTATAGCATGTAAAGTAAGTTATGAAAGGTTTTGAAATGACGAAATGGGAATCAACTCCTTCCATATTAAGTACTACCGATACTGTATAGCATGTGTAGTAAATTATGAAAGGTTTTGAGCTGACGAAATGTGAAACAACTCCTTCAACATTAAGTACTACCGATACTGTATATCATGTATAGTAAGTTATGAAAGGTTTTGAAATGACGAAATGGGATTCAACTCCTTCAACATAAAGTACTACCGATACTGTATAGCATGTATAGTAAGTTATGAAAGGTTTTGAGGTGACGAAATGTGAAACAACTCCTTCAACATTGAGTACTACCGATACTGTATAGCATGTATAATAAGTTATAAAAGGTTTTGAGATGACAAAATGTGAAACAACTCCTTCAACATTAAGTACTTCCGATACTGTATAGCATGTATAGTAAGTTATGAAAGATCTTGAGATGGCGAAATGTGAAACAACTCCCTCACCATTAAGTACTTCCGATACTGTATAGCATGTATAGTAAGTTATGAAAGGTTTTGAGAAGACGAAATGTGACAACTCCTTCAACATTGAGTATTACCGATACTGTATATGATGTATAGTAAGTTATGAAAGGATTTGAGATGACGAAATGTGAAACACTCCTTCATTATTGAGTACAACTAATACTGTATAGCATGTATAATACTTTATGAAAGGATTTGAGATATAAAAAAAATTGTGAAACAACTTACACCATACGTTAATATTTAACTAATTTATAGCTGTTGATTATGAATTTGTTTTTAGTTTTTAAATAGCTACACTTGATATATTTTTCAGAACTGATAACAAAACAAATAGAAAACTGGGAAATGAAAGATAAGATGTTTGTTTCTACAAGAGCCAGTGATTACGTCATGGAACATTTAAAGCACAACAGTTGCTTGACATTAACTGCCCCGTCAGGAGTTGGAAAATCGTTTATTTCCAGACACACAGCACTTGTTTTGAAAAAAGAAGGATACAACATAATACCAGTGGAATTACCAGCCGACATTAAAACTTATTATCAGCCTGGTAAACATACAGTCTTCATTATAGATGATATGTGTGGAAATTTCAATGCGAATCAACAACAAATTGAGAACTGGAAACAACTTTTACCTGTGATTGACACAATTATTGCAGACAAATGTTGTAAGATTATTGTAGCTTGTAGGTTACAAGTCTATAAAGATGATAAGTTTAATATATTGTTACCTTTTAAATTATGTGAATGTAACTTAATATCAGATAAGTTATGTCTTACATCTGTTGAGAAAACAAATATAGCAAAAACCTATTTTGGTACAAGCATGACAGATATTGATAATTTGTCTTTTAAATGTGATTGTTTCCCACTATTATGTTCCTTATATCACGAAAAAGAAGGTGTAGATGTCAAAGAATATTTCAAAAATCCTTTTGGTGTCTATAAAATTGAGCTAGATAGGTTAAGTGAGCATGGTGATGAAGGAAACTATAAAATATGTAGTCTTGCTTTATGCGTTCTCTTTAATAATCAACTAAATGCGAAATGGTTCCAGGGTAAAATGACAGATGAACAACGACAGATCATGAATGACATATGTGAGGCTTGTGAGTTAAACAGTATACCAAAGGCAAAACTAAAGAAAGCACTTGACAGCCTAGAAGGTACCTTCATATGTAAACAAAATGGTATTTATAAAACTCTACATGATAAACTGTTTGACTTCCTCGCTCATTACTATGGTCAGAAAATGATTGATTGTTTGATAGACCACGGGGATAGTGATTTAGTACATGGACGTTTTATTTGGAGGAAGTCACCAGATTGCCAGAACAGTAAAATAGACTTCATTATAGAAATACCTGATGCTTATTTGGAATCATATTTAAAAAGGTTTATAGTTGACTGGTCAGCAGGAAAGGTGAGAGTTATATTCATGAACAACAATATGAAAGAATCATCATTTAGACAACAGCTATTACAGCACTTAAAACAACAGGACAAACCACAACAAGTATCATTAGCCAACACCAAGGATACACTGTTACCAAAAGAGCATCATGGATCAGGTTCTACTCCACTGGTACTAACTTGTTATTATGGTTATACTGAGATAGTACAGTGGGTGTTACATAATGGTGTGAATGTGCATCAGTGTAGAGAAGATGGGACCACAGGACTGTTCATGGCCAGTCAGGAAGGACATATTGATACAGTAAAGTTACTGTTAGAGAAGAATCCTATTGTTGATATATGTAACAAGGATGGTTGGAGTCCTATTTTCATAGCAAGTCAGGAAGGACATACTGATATAGTAAAATTACTGTTAGAGAAGAATCCTAATGTGAATCTATGTGACAAGGATGGGTGGACTCCTTTGTTCATAGCAAGCCAGGAAGGACATACTGATATAGTAAAGTTACTGTTAGAGAAGGATCCTAATGTTGATCTATGTGACAAAGATGGCCGTAGTCCTCTGTACCGGGCAAGTCAGGAAGGACATACATATATAGAAAAATTACTGCTAGAGAAGAATCCTGATGTTGATCTATGTAACAAGGATGGCTGGAGTCCTCTATTCATAGCAAGTCATGAAGGACATACTGATATAGTAAAGTTACTGTTAGAGAAGGATCCTAATGTTGATTTATGTGACAAAAATTGCCGTAGTCCTCTGTATGTGGCAAGTCAGAAAGGACATACTGATATAGTAAAGTTACTGTTAGAGAAGGATCCTAATGTTGATCTATGTGACAATGATGGCTGTAGTCCTTTGTACCTGGCAAGTAGGGATGGACATACTGATATAGTTAAGTTACTGTTAAAGATGGATCCTAATGTTGATCTATGTAACAACAATGGCTGTAGTCCTCTGTTCATGGCAAGTCAGGAAGGACATACTGATATATTAAAGTTACTGTTAGAGAAGAATCCTATTGTTGATATATTTAACAAGGATGGGTGGACTCCTATGTTCATAGCAAGTCATGAAGGACATACTGATATATTAAAGTTACTGTTAGAGAAGAAAACTAATGTTAATCTCTGTGACAAGGATGGCTGGAGTCCTATGTTCATAGCAAGTCAGGAAGGACATACTGATATAGTAAAATTACTGTTAGAGAATGATCCTAATATAGATCTATGTGACAATCATGGCCGTAGTCCTCTGTACCGGGCAAGTCAGAAAGGACATACTGATATAGTAAAGTTACTGTTAGAGAAGGATTCTAATGTTGATCTATGTGACAAAGATGGCCGTAGTCCTCTGTACCAAGCAAGTCAGGAAGGACATACTTATATTCTAAAGTTACTGTTAGAGAAAAATTCTAATGTTAATCTATGTTACAAGAATGGCTGTAGTCCTCTGTTCAAGGCAATTCATGAAGGACATACTGATATAGTAAAATTACTGTTAGAGAAAAATCTTAATGTTGATCTATGTGACAAGGATGGCTGGAGTCCTCTGAATACAGCAAGTAATGAAGGACATACTGATCTAGTAAAGTTACTGTTAGAGAAGGATGTAAATGTTGATCTATGTAACAGGGACGGCTGGAGTCCTCTGAAAACAGCAAGTCATGAAGGACATACTGAAATAGTAAAGTTGCTGTTAGAGAAGGATGCCATTGTTGATCTATGTAACAAGGACGGCTGGAGTCCTCTGAAAACAGCAATTAAGAGAGGAAATACTGAAATAGTAAAGTTACTGTTAAAGAAAGATCCTAATGTTGATATATGCGAGACGGATGGATTTAGTCCTTTGTACATGGCAAGTGATAGAGGACATACTGATATAGTAAAGTTACTGTTAGAGAAGGATGCCAATGTTGATCTATGTAACAAGGATGGCTGGAGTCCTCTGAATACAACAAGTTATGAAGGACATACTGATGTAGTAAAGTTACTGCTAGAGAAGGATGCCAATGTTGATCTATGTAACAAGGATGGCTGGAGTCCTCTGTATACAGCAAGTCATGAAGGACATACTAAAATAGTAAAGTTACTGTTAGAGAAGGATGCCAATGTTGATCTATGTACCAATGATGGCTTGAGTCCTCTGAATACAACAAGTTATGAAGGACATACTGATGTAGTAATGTTACTGCTAGAGAAGGGTGCCAATGTTAATCTATGTAACAAGGATGGTTGGAGTCCTCTGTATACAGCAAGTTATAAAGGACATACTGAAAAAGTAATGTTACTGCTAGAGAAGGATGCCAATGTTGATTTATGTAACAAGGATGGTTGGAGTCCTCTGTATACAGCAAGTGATAACGGACATTCTGAAATAGTCAAGTTACTGATAGAGAAGGATGTCAATGTTGATCTATGTAACAATGATGGCTGGAGTCCTCTGAATTCAGCAAGTTATAAAGGACATACTGATGTAGTAAAGTTACTGTTAGAGAAGGATCCTAATATTGATCTATGTACCAATGATGGCTTGAGTCCTCTGTATACAGCAAGTGATAACGGACATACTGATATAGTAAAGTTACTGTTAGAGAAGGATGCCAATGTTGATCTATGTAATACGGATGGCTGGAGTCCTCTGAATTCAGCAAGTGATAACGGACATTCTGAAATAGTCAAGTTACTGCTAGAGAAGGATGCCAATGTTGATTTATGTAACAAGGATGGTTGGAGTCCACTGTATACAGCAAGTGATAAAGGACATACTGATATAGTTAAGTTACTGTTAGAGAACAATCGTAATGTTGATCTATGTAACAAGGATGGCTGGAGTCCTCTGTATACAGCAAGTAATGAAGGACATACTGAAATAGTAAAGTTACTGTTAGAGAAGGATGCCAATGTTCATTTATGTAACAAGGATGGTTGGAGTCCTCTGTATACAGCAAGTGATAACGGACATACTGATATAGTAAAGTTACTGTTAGAGAAGGATGCCAATGTTGATCTATGTAATACGGATGGCTGGAGTCCTCTGAATTCAGCAAGTGATAACGGACATTCTGAAATAGTCAAGTTACTGTTAGAGAAGGATGTCAATGTTGATCCATGTAACAATGATGGCTGGAGTCCTCTGAATTCAGCAAGTTATAAAGGACATACTGATGTAGTAAAGTTACTGTTAGAGAAGGATCCTAATGTTGAACAATGTACCAATGATGGCTTGAGTCCTCTGTATACAGCAAGTCATGAAGGACATACTGAAATAGTAAAGTTACTGTTAGAGAAGGATGCCAATGTTGATCTATGTAACAAGGGTGACTGGAGTCCTCTGAATACAGCAAGTATTAATGGGCATACTGAAATAGTAAAGTTACTGTTAGAGAAGGATGCCAACGTTGATCTATGTAACAAGGGTGGCTGTAGTGCTCTGAATTCAGCAATTGATAACGGACATTCTGAAATAGTCAAGTTACTGTTAGAGAAGGATGTCAATGTTGATCTATGTAACAATGATGGCTGGAGTCCTCTGAATTCAGCAAGTTATAAAGGACATACTGATGTAGTAAAGTTACTGTTAGAGAAGGATCCTAATGTTGATCTATGTACCAATGATGGCTATAGTCCTCTGTATACAGCAAGTCATGAAGGACATACTGAAATAGTAAAGTTACTGTTAGAGAAGGATGCCAATGTTGATCTATGTACCAATAATGGCTTGAGTCCTCTGAATACAACAAGTTATGAAGGACATACTGATGTAGTAAAGTTACTGCTAGAGAAGGGTGCCAATGTTGATCTATGTAACACGGATGGCTTGAGTCCTCTGAATATAGCAAGTTATGAAGGACATACTGAAATAGTAAAGTTACTGTTAGAGAAGGATGCCAATGTTGATCTATGTAACGCGGATGGTTGGAGTCCTCTGTATACAGCAAGTAATGAAGGACATACTGATATAGTTAAGTTACTGTTAGAGAACAATCGTAATGTTGATCTATGTAACAAGGAAGGCTGGAGTCCTCTGTATACAGCAAGTAATGAAGGACATACTGAAATAGTAAAGTTACTGTTAGAAAAGGATGCCAATGTTGATCTATGTAACACGGATGGCTGGAGTCCTCTGAATACAGCAAGTAATAAAGGACATACTGAAATAGTAAAGTTACTGTTAGAGAAGGATACCAATGTTGATTTATGTAACAAGGATGGTTGGAGTCCTCTGTATACAGCAAGTGATAAAGGACATACTGATATAGTTAAGTAACTGTTAGAGAACACTCGTAATGTTGATCTATGTAACAAGGATGGCTGGAGTCCTCTGTATACAGCAAGTAATGAAGGACATACTGAAATAGTAAAGTTACTGTTAGAGAAGGATGCGAATGTTGATATATGTAACAAGGATGGCTCAAGTCCTTTGAATTCAGCAAGTTATGAAGGACATACTGAAATAGTAAAGTTACTGTTAGAGAAGGATGTCAATGTTGATATATGTAACAATGATGGCTAGAGTCCTCTGAATTCAGCAAGTAATGAAGGACATACTGAAATAGTAAAGTTACTGTTAGAGAAGGATGTCAATGTTGAACTATGTAACAAGGATGGCTGGAGTCCTCTAAATATAGCATGTAATGAAGGACATACTGATATAGTAAAGTTACTGTTAGAGAAGAATCCTAATGTTGATCTATGTGACAATGATGGATGGAGTCCTCTAAATACAGCAAGTAAAGAAGGACATACTCATATAGTAAAATTATTGTTAGAGAAGGATGCCAATGTTGATCTATGTAACAAGGGTGACTGGAGTCCTCTGAATACAGCAAGTATTAATGGGCATACTGAAATAGTAAAGTTACTGTTAGAGAAGGATGCCAACGTTGATCTATGTAACAAGGGTGGCTGTAGTGCTCTGTACATGGCAAGTCAGAATGACATACTGATGAAGTAAAGTTACTGTTAGAGAAGGATGTCAATGTTGATCTATGTGACAATGATGGATGGAATCCTCTAAAAGCATCAAGTAATAAAGGAAATACTGATATAGTAAAGTTACTGTTAGAGAAGAATCCTAATGTTGATCTATGTGACAATGATGGAGGGAGTCCTCTAAATATAGCAAGTAAAGAAGGACATACTGATATAGTAAAGTTACTGTTAGAGAAGGATGCCAATGTTCAATGTTGATCTATGTAACAATGATGGCTTTACACCACTGATCACGGCAAGTACTAGTAACAACATCAGTATAGCACATGTGTTAATGAAACATAAACCAAACGTTGATGCACAGACCTATGATGGAAGTAGTGCTTTAATTTTCAGTGCACTGAACATAAACCTAGAGATAGCACAGTTACTGTTAGAGAACAATGCTGACTGTAATATATGTGCCTATAGTAAACAGTATATAATAGATACAATTAAAGACCATCCATCAAAAACATTAGAAGAAGAAAAACAGGGTTGTTTTGATTATCTAATGGAGAATGCATCACCACATGTAACAGTTTATGTCAGTACGAAGTCGGTATATTATGTCTTTGATATAGAGGCTGGTTGTTCTCCATTACACATTGCGTGTTTTATGGGTAGGATAGATACAGTCAATTTTCTTCTGGACCACAATGCCAACATTAATATAACAAAAGAAGATGGAACAACACCATTATTTTTTGCATGTGAAGTAGGACATGAGGATATTGTAAATGTATTATTAGATAAGGGAGCAGATACACAGATATGTAGACTTGATGGGGAATTCCCTCTGAAGATTGCAACCGAAAATGGACATACATCTATAATAATGATGTTAACAAAAAACAAGAAGAAGGAAAAACTTTCCTCATGTTAACTCATGTTCTGTGTCAGTGGTTCCTTATCACATGTAAAAAAAGACATACAAGGAATGTTGAAATGTTAACTTTTAAATTCTTGTTCTTTCAGTAATTGTTAATAACATGTGACAAAACATGCAAGGGATATTGAAATGTTTACTTTTAAATTCTTGTTCTTTCAGTTGTTGTTTATGACATGTGACAAAACATACAAGGGATGTTGAAATGTTTACTTTTAAATCCTTGTTCTTTCAGTTGTTGTTAATGACATGTGACAAAACATACAAGGGATGTTGAAATGTTTACTTTTAAATTCTTATTCTTTCAGTGATTGTTTATGACATGTGACAAAACATACAAGGGCTGTTGAAATGTTTACTTTTAAATTCTTGTTCTTTCAGTGATTGTTAATGACATGTAATAAAACATACAAGGGATGTGGAAATGTTTACTTTTAAATTCTTGTTCTTTCAGTTGTTGTTAAGAACATGTAATAAAACATACAAGGGATGTTGAAATGTTTACTTTTCAATTCTTATTCTTTCAGTGATTGTTTATGACATGTGACAAAACATACAAGGGATGTTGAAATGTTTACTTTAAAATTCTTGTTCTTTCAGTAATTGTTAATAACATGTGACAAAACATACAAGGGATGTTGAAATGTTTACTTTTAAATTCTTGTTCTTTCAGTGATTGTTAATGACATGTGACAAAACATACAAGGGATGTTGAAATGTTTACTTTTAAATTCTTGTTCTTTCAGTGATTGTTAACGACATGTGACAAACATACAAGGGCTGTTGAAATGTTTACTTTTAAATTCTTGTTCTTTCAGTGATTGTTAATGACATGTGACAAACATACAAGGGCTGTTGAAATGTTTACTTTTAAATTCTTGTTCTTTCACTGATTATTAATGACATGTGACAAAACATACAATGGATGTTGAAATGTTACTTTTAAATTCTTGTTCTTTCACTGATTGTTAATGACATGTGACAAACATACAAGGGCTGTTGAAATGTTTACTTTTAAATTCTTGTTCTTTCACTGATTATTAATGACATGTGACAAAACATACAATGGATGTTGAAATGTTACTTTTAAATTCTTGTTCTTTCAGTGATTGTTAATGACCTGTGACAAAACATGCAAGGGATGTTGAAATGTGTACTTTTAAATTCTTGTTCTTTCAGTGATTGTTTATGACATGTGACAAACATACAAGGGATGTTGAAATGTTTTCTTTTAAATTCTTGTTCTTTCAGTTGTTGTTAAGAACATGTAATAAAACATACAAGGGATGTTGAAATGTTACTTTTAAATTCTTGTTTTTTGAGTAATTGTTAATGACATGTGACAAAACATACAAGGGATGTTGAAATGTTTACTTTAAATTATTGTTCTTTCAGTGATTGTTAATGGCATGTGACAAAACATACAACGGATGTTGAAATGTTTACTTTTAAATTCTTGTTCTTTCAGTGATTATTAATGACATGTGACAAACATACAAGGGATGTTCAAATGTTTTCTTTTAAATTATTGTTCTTTCAGTTGTTGTTAATGACATGTGACAAAACATACAAGGGATGTTGAAATGTTTACTTTTAGATTCTTGTTCTGTCAGTGTTTGTTAATGACATGTGACAAAACATACAAGGGATGTTGAAATGTTTACTTTTAAATTCTTGTTCTGTCAGTGTTTGTTAATGACATGTGATAAAACATACAAGGGATGTTGAAATGTTTACTTTTAAATTCTTGTTCTGTCAGTGTTTGTTAATGACATGTGACAAAACATACAAGGGATGTTGAAATGTTTCTTTTAAATTCTTGTTCTGTCAGTGTTTGTTAATAACATGTGACAAAACATACAAGGGATGTTGAAATGTTTACTTTTCAATTCTTGTTCTTTCAGTAATTGTTAATGACATGTGACAAAACATACAAGGGATGTTGAAATGTTTACTTTTAAATTCTTGTTCTTTCAAGGATTGTTAATGACATGTGACAAAACATACAAGAGATGTTGAAATGTTTACTTTTAAATTCTTGTTCTTTCAGTGATTATTAATGACATGTGACAAACATACAAGGGCTGTTGAAATGTTTTCTTTTAAATTCTTGTTCTTTCAGTTGTTGTTAATGACATGTGACAAAACATACAAGGGATGTTGAAATGTTTACTTTTAAATTCTTATTCTTTCAGTGATTGTTTATGACATGTGACAAAACATACAAGGGATGTTGAAATGTTTACTTTTAAATTCTTGTTCTTTCAGTAATTGTTAATGACATGTGACAAAACATGCAAGGGCTGTTGAAATGTTTACTTTTAAATTCTTGTTCTTTCAGTTGTTGTTAATGACATGTGACAAAACATACAAGGGATGTTGAAATGTGTACTTTTAAATTCTTGTTCTTTCAGTTGTTGTTAAGAACATGTAATAAAACATACAAGGGATGTTGAAATGTTTACTTTTCAATTCTTATTCTTTTAGTGATTGTTTATGACATGTGACAAAACATACAAGGGATGTTGAAATGTTACTTTTAAATTCTTGTTTTTTGAGTAATTGTTAATGACATGTGACAAAACATGCAAGGGCTGTTGAAATGTTTACTTTTAAATTCTTGTTCTTTCAGTTGTTGTTAATGACATGTGACAAAACATACAAGGGATGTTGAAATGTTTACTTTTAAATTCTTGTTCTTTCAGTTGTTGTTAATGACATGTGACAAAACATACAAGGGATGTTGAAATGTTTACTTTTCAATTCTTATTCTTTCAGTGATTGTTTATGACATGTGACAAAACATGCAAGGGCTGTTGAAATGTTTACTTTTCAATTCTTATTCTTTCAGTGATTGTTTATGACATGTGACAAAACATACAAGGGATGTTGAAATGTTAACTTTTAAATTCTTGTTCTTTCAGTAATTGTTAATGACATGTGACAAAACATACAAGGGATGTTGAAATGTTTACTTTTAAATTCTTGTTCTTTCAGTAATTGTTTATGACATGTGACAAAACATGCAAGGGATGTTGAAATGTTTTCTTTTAAATTCTTGTTCTTTCAGTGATTGTTAATGACATGTGACAAAACATACAAGGGATGTTGAAATGTTTACTTTAAGATTCTTGTTCTCTCAGTAATTGTAAATGACATGTGACAAAACATACAAGGGATATTGAAATGTTACTTTTAAATTCTTGTTCTTTCAGTTGTTGTTAAGAACATGTAATAAAACATACAAGGGATGTTGAAATGTTTACTTTTCAATTCTTGTTTTTTCAGTGAGTGTTAATGACATGTGACAAACATACAAGGGATGTTGAAATGTTTACTTTTCAATTCTTATTCTTTCAGTGATTGTTTATGACATGTGACAAAACATACAAGGGATGTTGAAATGTTTACTTTTAAATTCTTGTTCTTTCAGTTGTTGTTAATGACATGTGACAAAACATACAAGGGATGTTGAAATGTTTACTTTTAAATTCTTGTTCTTTCAGTGATTGTTAATGACATGTGACAAAACATACAAGGGATATTGAAATGTGTACTTTTAAATTCTTGTTCTTTCAGTTGTTGTTAAGAACATGTAATAAAACATACAAGGGATGTTGAAATGTTAACTTTTAAATTCTTGTTCTTTCAGTTGTTGTTAATGACATGTGACAAACATACAAGGGCTGTTGACATGTTTACTTTTAAATTCTTTTTCTTTCAGTAATTGTTAATGACATGTGACAAAACATACAAGGGATGTTGAAATGTTTACTTTTCAATTCTTATTCTTTCAGTGATTGTTTATGACATGTGACAAAACATACAAGGGATGTTGAAATGTTACTTTTAAATTCTTGTTTTTTGAGTAATTGTTAATGACATGTGACAAAACATGCAAGGGCTGTTGAAATGTTTACTTTTAAATTCTTGTTCTTTCAGTAATTGTTAATGACATGTGACAAAACATACAAGGGATGTTGAAATGTTTACTTTTCAATTCTTATTCTTTCAGTGATTGTTTATGACATGTGACAAAACATGCAAGGGCTGTTGAAATGTTTACTTTTCAATTCTTATTCTTTCAGTGATTGTTTATGACATGTGACAAAACATACAAGGGCTGTTGAAATGTTTACTTTTAAATTCTTGTTCTTTCAGTAATTGTTAATGACATGTGACAAAACATACAAGGGATGTTGAAATGTTTACTTTAAGATTCTTGTTCTCTCAGTAATTGTTAATGACATGTGACAAAACATACAAGGGATATTGAAATGTTACTTTTAAATTCTTGTTCTTTCAGTTGTTGTTAAGAACATGTAATAAAATATACAAGGGATGTTGAAATGTTACTTTTAAATTCTTGTTCTTTTAGTGATTGTTAATGACATGTGACAAAACATATAAGGGATGTTGAAATGTTTACTTTTAAATTCTTGTTCTTTCACTGATTGTTAATGACATGTGACAAAACATACAAGGGCTGTTGAAATGTTTACTTTTAAATTCTTGTTCTTTCAGTTGTTGTTAATGACATGTGACAAAACATACAAGGGATGTTGAAATGTTTACTTTTAAATTCTTGTTCTTTCAGTGATTGTTAATAACATGTGACAAAACATATAAGGGATGTTGAAATATTTACTTTTAAATTATTGTTCTTTCAGTTGTTGTTAATGACATGTGACAAAACATACAAGGGATGTTGAAATGTTTACTTTTAAATTCTTGTTCTTTCAGTGATTGTTAATAACATGTGACAAAACATATAAGGGATGTTGAAATGTTTACTTTTAAATTCTTGTTTTTTGAGTAATTGTTAATGACATGTGACAAAACATGCAAGGGCTGTTGAAATGTTTACTTTTAAATTCTTGTTCTTTCAGTAATTGTTAATGACATGTGACAAAACATACAAGGGATGTTGAAATGTTTACTTTTAAATTCTTGATCTTTCAGTAATTGTTAATGACATGTGACAAAACATACAAGGGATGTTGAAATGTTTTCTTTTAAATTCTTGTTCTTTCAGTGATTGTTTATGACATGTGACAAAACATGCAAGGGCTGTTGAAATGTTTACTTTTCAATTCTTATTCTTTCAGTGATTGTTTATGACATGTGACAAAACATACAAGGGATGTTGAAATGTTTACTTTAAGATTCTTGTTCTCTCAGTAATTGTTAATGACATGTGACAAAACATACAAGGGATGTTGAAATGTTTACTTTAAGATTCTTGTTCTCTCAGTAATTGTTAATGACATGTGACAAAACATACAAGGGATGTTGAAATGTTTACTTTAAGATTCTTGTTCTCTCAGTAATTGTTAATGACATGTGACAAAACATACAAGGGATATTGTATTGTTTCTTTTAAATTCTTGTTCTTTCAGTTGTTGTTAAGAACGTGTAATAAAATATACAAGGGATGTTGAAATGTTACTTTTAAATTCTTGTTCTTTTAGTGATTGTTAATGACATGTGACAAAACATATAAGGGATGTTGAAATGTTTACTTTTAAATTCTTGTTCTTTCACTGATTGTTAATGACATGTGACAAAACATACAAGGGATGTTGAAATATTTACTTTTAAATTCTTGATCTTTCAGTAATTGTTAATGACATGTGACAAAACATACAAGGGATGTTAAAATGCTTACTTTTAAATTCTTGTTCTTTCAGTAATTGTTTATGACATGTGACAAAACATACAAGGGATGTTAAAATATTTACTTTTAAATTCTTGTATTTTCAGTAATTGTTAATGACATGTGACAAAACATACAAGGGATATTAAAATATTTACTTTTAAATTCTTGTTCTTTCAGTAATTGTTTATGACATGTGACAAAACATACAAGGGATGTTGAAATGTTTACTTTTAAATTCTTGTATTTTCAGTAATTGTTTATGACATGTGACAAAACATACAAGGGATGTTAAAATATTTACTTTTAAATTCTTGTATTTTCAGTAATTGTTAATGACATGTGACAAAACATACAAGGGATGTTGAAATGTTTACTTTTAAAATCTTGTTCTTTCAGTGATTGTTAATGACATGTGACAAAACATACAAGGGATGTTGAAATGTTTACTTTTAAAGTCTTGTTCTTTCGGTAATTGTTCATAACATGTGAAAAAACATACAACGGATGTTGAAATGTTTACTTTTAAATTCTTGTTCTTTCATTAATGCTTAATGACCTGCGACACATATACAATGTTAAAAAGTTTACTTTTGAATACTTGTTTTTCAGTACTTTTTAATGACATGCGACTAACATGTTTACTTATAAATTCTTGTTCTTTAATTAATTCTTAATTACATGTGACAAACATACAAGGGATGTTGAAAGGTTTACTTTAAATTTTTGTTCTTTCCGTGATTATTAATGACATATGACAAACATATAAGGGATGTTGAAATGTTTACTTTAAATTCTTGTTCTTTCAGTGATTGTTAATGACATGTGACAAAACATACAAGGGATGTTGAAATGTGTACTTTTAAATTCTTGTTCTTTCAGTAATTGTTAATGACATGTGACAAAACATACAAGGAATGTTGAAATGTTGACTTTTAAATTCTTGTTCTTTCACTGACTATTAATGACATGTGACAAAACATACAAGGGATGTTGAAATATTTACTTTTAAATTCTTGTTCTTTCAGTTGTTGTTAATGACATGTGACAAAACATGCAAGGGATGTTGAAATGTTTACTTTTAAATTCTTGTTCTTTCAGTAATTGTTAATGACATGTGACAAAACATACAAGGGATGTTGAAATGTTTACTTTTAAATTCTTGTTCTTTCAGTTGTTGTTAATGACATGTGACAAAACATACAAGGGCTGTTGAAATGTTTACTTTTAAATTCTTGTTCTTTCAGTTGTTGTTAATGACATGTGACAAAACATGCAAGGGCTGTTGAAATGTTTACTTTTAAATTCTTGTTCTTTCAGTTGTTGTTAATGACATGTGACAAAACATACAAGGGATGTTGAAATGTTTACTTTTAAATTCTTGTTCTTTCAGTTGTTGTTAATGACATGTGACAAAACATGCAAGGGCTGTTGAAATGTTAATTTTTAAATTCTTGTTCTTTCAGCTGTTGTTAATGACATGTGACAAAACATACAAGGGCTGTTGAAATGTTTACTTTTAAATTCTTGTTCTTTCAGTTGTTGTTAATGACATGTGACAAAACATGCAAGGGCTGTTGAAATGTTAATTTTTAAATTCTTGTTCTTTCAGTTGTTGTTAATGACATGTGACAAAACATACAAGGGATGTTGAAATGTTTACTTTTAAATTCTTGTTCTTTCAGTTGTTGTTAATGACATGTGACAAAACATGCAAGGGCTGTTGAAATGTTAATTTTTAAATTCTTGTTCTTTCAGTGATTATTAATGACATGTGACAAAGCATACAAGGGATGTTGAAATGTTTACTTTTAAATTCTTGTTCTTTCAGTGATTGTTTATGACATGTGACAAAACATACAAGGGATGTTGAAATGTTTACTTTTAAATTCTTGTTCTTTCAGTTGTTGTTAATGACATGTGACAAAACATGCAAGGGCTGTTGAAATGTTAATTTTTAAATTCTTGTTCTTTCAGTGATTATTAATGACATGTGACAAAACATACAAGGGATGTTGAAATGTTTACTTTTAAATTCTTGTTCTTTCACTGATTGTTAATGACATGTGATAAAACATAAAAGGGATATTGAAATGTTAATTTTTAAATTCTTGTTCTTTCAGTGATTATTAATGACATGTGACAAACATACAAGGGATGTTGAAATGTTTTCTTTTAAATTCTTGTTCTTTCAGTGATTGTTAATGACATGTGGTAAAACATAAAATGGATATTGAAATGTTTACTTTTAAATTCTTGTTCTTTCAGTTGTTGTTAATGACATGTTACAAAACATACAAGGGATGTTGAAATGTTTACTTTTAAGTTCTTGTTCTTTCAGTTGTTGTTAATGACATGTGACAAAACATACAAGGGATGTTGAAATGTTTACTTTTAAATCCTTGTTCTTTCACTGATTGTTAATGACAAGTGACAAAACATACAAGGGATGTTGAAATGTTTACTTTTAAATTCTTGTTCTTTCACTGATTTTTAATGACATGTGACAAAACATATAAGGGATGTTGAAATGTTTACTTTAAATTTTTGTTCTTTCCGTGATTGTTAATGACATGTGACAAAACATAAAAGGGATATTGAAATGTTAATTTTTAAATTCTTGTTCTTTCAGTGATTATTAATGACATGTGACAAAACATGCAAGGGCTGTTGAAATGTTTACTTTTAAATTCTTGTTCTTTCAGTGATTGTTAATGACATGTGACAAAACATACAAGGGCTGTTGAAATGTTTACTTTTAAATTCTTGTTCTTTCACTGATTGTTAATGACATGTGACAAAACATACAAGAGATGTGGAAATGTTTACTTTTAAATTCTTGTTCTTTCAGTGAGTGTTAATGACATGTGACAAACATACAAGGGATGTTGAAATGTTTACTTTTAAATTCTTGTTCTTTCAGTAATTGTTAATAACATGTGACAAAACATACAAGGGATGTTGAAATGTTTACTTTTAAATTCTTGTTCTTTCAGTTGTTGTTAATAACATGTGACAAAACATACAAGGGATATTGAAATGTTTACTTTTAAATTCTTGTTCTTTCAGTAATTGTTAATGACATGTAATAAAACATACAAGGGATGTTGAAATGTTTACTTTTAAATTCTTGTTCTTTCACTGATTGTTAATGACATGTGACAAAACATAAAAGGGATATTGAAATGTTAATTTTTAAATTCTTGTTCTTTCAGTGATTATTAATGACATGTGACAAACATACAAGGGATGTTGAAATGTTTTCTTTTAAATTCTTTGTCTTTCAGTGATTGTTAATGACATGTGGTAAAACATAAAATGGATATTGAAATGTTTACTTTTAAATTCTTGTTCTTTCAGTTGTTGTTAATGATATGTGACAAAACATACAAGGGATGTTGAAATGTTTACTTTTAAATTCTTGTTCTTTCACTGATTGTTAATGACATGTGACAAAACATAAAAGGGATATTGAAATGTTAATTTTTAAATTCTTGTTCTTTCAGTGATTATTAATGACATGTGACAAAACATGCAAGGGCTGTTGAAATGTTTACTTTTAAATTCTTGTTCTTTCAGTGATTGTTAATGACATGTGACAAAACATACAAGGGCTGTTGAAATGTTTACTTTTAAATTCTTGTTCTTTCAGTGATTGTTAATGACATGTGACAAAACATAAAAGGGATATTGAAATGTTAATTTTTAAATTCTTGTTCTTTCAGTGATTATTAATGACATGTGACAAAACATGCAAGGGCTGTTGAAATGTTTACTTTTAAATTCTTGTTCTTTCAGTGATTGTTAATGACATGTGACAAAACATACAAGGGCTGTTGAAATGTTTACTTTTAAATTCTTGTTCTTTCAGTGATTGTTAATGACATGTGACAAAACATACAAGGGATGTTGAAATGTTTACTTTTAAATTCTTGTTCTTTCACTGATTGTTAATGACATGTGACAAAACATACAAGAGATGTGGAAATGTTTACTTTTAAATTCTTGTTCTTTCATTAATTCTTAATGACATGTGACAAAACATGCAAGGGATGTTGAAATGTTTACTTTTAAATTCTTGTTCTTTCAGTGATTGTTAATGACATGTGACAAAACATGCAAGAGATGTGGAAATGTTTACTTTTAAATTCTTGTTCTTTCAGTGAGTGTTAATGACATGTGACAAACATACAAGGGATGTTGAAATGTTTACTTTTAAATTCTTGTTCTTTCAGTTGTTGTTAATGACATGTGACAAAACATACAAGGGCTGTTGAAATGTTTACTTTTAAATTTTTGTTCTTTCAGTGAGTGTTAATGACATGTGACAAACATACAACGGATGTTGAAATGTTTACTTTTAAATCTTGTTCTTTCAGTTGTTGTTAATGACATGTGACAAAACATGCAAGGGCTGTTGAAATGTTTTCTTTTAAATTCTTCTTCTTTTAGTTGTTGTTAATGACATGTGACAAAACATACAAGAGATGTTGAAATGTTTACTTTTAAATTCTTGTTCTTTCAGTTGTTGTTAATGACATGTGACAAAACATGCAAGGGCTGTTGAAATGTTTACTTTTAAATTCTTGTTTTTCAGTTGTTGTTAATGACATGTGACAAAACATGCAAGGGCTGTTGAAATGTTAATTTTTAAATTCTTGTTCTTTCAGTGATTATTAATGACATGTGACAAACATACAAGGGATGTTGAAATGTTTTTTTTAAATTCTTGTTCTTTCAGTGATTGTTAATGACATGTGACAAAACATACAAGGGATGTTGAAATGTTTACTTTTAAATTCTTGTTCTTTCAGTTGTTGTTAATGACATGTGACAAAACATACAAGGGATGTTGAAATGTTTACTTTTAAATTCTTGTTCTTTCAGTTGTTGTTAATGACATGTGACAAAACATACAAGGGATGTTGAAATGTTTACTTTTAAATCCTTGTTCTTTCACTGATTGTTAATGACATGTGACAAAACATACAAGGGATGTTGAAATGTTTACTTTAAAAATTCTTGTTCTTTCACTGATTGTTAATGACATGTGACAAAACATATAAGGGATGTTGAAATGTTTACTTTAAATTTTTGTTCTTTCCGTGATTGTACATGACAAGTGACAAAACATATAAGGGATATTGAAATGTTAATTTTTAAATTCTTGTTCTTTCAGTGATTATTAATGACATGTGACAAAACATGCAAGGGCTGTTGAAATGTTTACTTTTAAATTCTTGTTCTTTCAGTGATTGTTAATGACATGTGACAAAACATACAAGGGCTGTTGAAATGTTTACTTTTAAATTCTTGTTCTTTCACTGATTGTTAATGACATGTGACAAAACATACAAGAGATGTGGAAATGTTTACTTTTAAATTCTTGTTCTTTCAGTGAGTGTTAATGACATGTGACAAACATACAAGGAATCTTAAAATGTTTACTTTTAAATTCTTGTTCTGTCATTGATTGTTAATGACATATGAAAAAAACATATAAGGGATGTTGAAATGTTTACTTTTAAATTATTGTTCTTTCAGTTGTTGTTAAGAACATGTAATAAAACATATAAGGGATGTTGAAATGTTTACTTTTAAATTCTTGTTCTTTCAGTGAGTGTTAATGACATGTGACAAACATACAAGGGATGTTGAAATGTTTACTTTTAAATTCTTGTTCTTTCAGTTGTTGTTAATGACATGTGACAAAACATACAAGGGCTGTTGAAATGTTTACTTTTAAATTCTTGTTCTTTCAGTGAGTGTTAATGACATGTGACAAACATAAAACGGATGTTGAAATGTTTACTTTTAAATTATTGTTCTTTCAGTAATTATTAATGACATGTGACAAAACATGCAAGGGCTGTTGAAATGTTTTCTTTTAAATTCTTGTTCTTTCAGTTGTTGTTAATGACATGTGACAAAACATACAAGAGATGTTGAAATGTTTACTTTTAAATTCTTGTTCTTTCAGTTGTTGTTAATGACATGTGACAAAACATGCAAGGGCTGTTGAAATGTTTTCTTTTAAATTCTTGTTCTTTCAGTTGTTGTTAATGACATGTGACAAACATACAATGGATGTTGAAATGTTTACTTTTAAATTATTGTTCTTTCAGTTGTTGTTAATGACATGTGACAAAACATACAAGGGCTGTTGAAATGTTTACTTTTAAATTCTTGTTCTTTCAGTTGTTGTTAATGACATGTGACAAAACATACAAGGGCTGTTGAAATGTTTACTTTTAAATTCTTGTTCTTTCAGTTGTTATTAATGACATGTGACAAAACATACAAGGGATGTTGAAATGTTTACTTTTAAATTCTTGTTCTTTCAGTAATTGTTAATGACATGTGACAAAACATGCAAGGGCTGTTGAAATGTTTTCTTTTAAATCCTTGTTCTTTCAGTTGTTGTTAATGACATGTGACAAAACATACAAGGGATGTTGAAATGTTTACTTTTAAATTCTTGTTCTGTCAGTGATTATTAATGACATGTGACAAAACATACAAGGGATGTTGAAATGTTTACTTTTCAATTCTTATTCTTTCAGTGATTGTTAATGACATGTGACAAAACATACAAGGGATGTTGAAATGTTTACTTTTAAATTCTTGTTCTTTCAAGGATTGTTAATGACATGTGACAAAACATACAAGGGATGTTGAAATGTTTACTTTTCAATTCTTATTCTTTCAGTGAGTGTTAATGACATGTGACAAAACATACAAGGGATGTTGAAATGTTAACTTTTAAATTCTTGTTCTTTCAGTGAGTGTTAATGACATGTGACAAAACATACAAGGGATGTTGAAATGTTTACTTTTAAATTCTTGTTCTTTCAGTTGTTGTTAAGAACATGTAATAAAACATACAAGGGATGTTGAAATGTTTACTTTTAAATTCTTGTTCTTTCAGTAATTGTTAATGACATGTGACAAACATACAAGGGATGTTGAAATGTTTACTTTTAAATTCTTGTTCTTTCAGTTGTTGTTAAGAACATGTAATAAAACATACAAGGGATGTTGAAATGTTTACTTTTAAATTATTGTTCTTTCACTGATTGTTAATGACATGTGACAAAACATGCAAGGGATGTTGAAATGTTTACTTTTAAATTCTTGTTCTTTCAGTAATTGTTAATGACATGTGACAAACATACAAGGGATGTTGAAATGTTTACTTTTAAATTCTTGTTCTTTCAGTAATTGTTAATGACATGTGACAAACATACAAGGGCTGTTGAAATGTTTACTTTTAAATTATTGTTCTTTAGTTGTTGTTAAGAACATGTAATAAAACATACAAGGGATGTTGAAATGTTTACTTTTAAATTCTTGTTCTTTCAGTAATTGTTAATAACATGTGACAAAACATACAAGGGATGTTGAAATGTTAACTTTTAAATTCTTGTTCTTTCACTGATTGTTAATGACATGTGACAAAACATACAAGAGATGTTGAAATGTTTACTTTTAAATTATTGTTCTTTCAGTTGTTGTTAATGACATGTGACAAACATACAATGGATGTTGAAATGTTTACTTTTAAATTATTGTTCTTTCAGTTGTTGTTAATGACATGTGACAAAACATACAAGGGATGTTGAAATGTTTACTTTTAAATTCTTGTTCTTTCAGTTGTTGTTAATGACATGTGACAAAACATACAAGGGCTGTTGAAATGTTTACTTTTAAATTCTTGTTCTTTCAGTAATTGTTAATGACATGTGACAAAACATGCAAGGGCTGTTGAAATGTTTTCTTTTAAATCCTTGTTCTTTCAGTTGTTGTTAATGACATGTGACAAAACATACAAGGGATATTGAAATGTGTACTTTTAAATTCTTGTTCTTTCAGTAATTGTTAATGACATGTGACAAAACATACAAGGGATGTTGAAATGTTTACTTTTAAATTCTTGTTCTTTCAGTGATTATTAATGACATGTGACAAAACATACAAGGGATGTTGAAATGTTTACTTTTCAATTCTTATTCTTTCAGTGATTGTTAATGACATGTGACAAAACATACAAGGGCTGTTGAAATGTTTACTTTTAAATTCTTGTTCTTTCAGTGATTGTTAATAACATGTGACAAAACATACAAGGGCTGTTGAAATGTTTACTTTTAAATTCTTGTTCTTTCAAGGATTGTTAATGACATGTGACAAAACATACAAGGGATGTTGAAATGTTTACTTTTCAATTCTTATTCTTTCAGTGATTGTTAATGACATGTGACAAAACATACAAGGGATGTTGAAATGTTAACTTTTAAATTCTTGTTTTTTCAGTGAGTGTTAATGACATGTGACAAAACATACAAGGGATGTTGAAATGTTTACTTTTAAATTCTTGTTCTTTCAGTTGTTGTTAAGAACATGTAATAAAACATACAAGGGATGTTGAAATGTTTACTTTTAAATTCTTGTTCTTTCAGTAATTGTTAATGACATGTGACAAACATACAAGGGATGTTGAAATGTTTACTTTTAAATTCTTGTTCTTTCAGTTGTTGTTAAGAACATGTAATAAAACATACAAGGGATGTTGAAATGTTTACTTTTAAATTATTGTTCTTTCACTGATTGTTAATGACATGTGACAAAACATGCAAGGGATGTTGAAATGTTTACTTTTAAATTCTTGTTCTTTCAGTAATTGTTAATGACATGTGACAAACATACAAGGGATGTTGAAATGTTTACTTTTAAATTCTTGTTCTTTCAGTAATTGTTAATGACATGTGACAAACATACAAGGGCTGTTGAAATGTTTACTTTTAAATTATTGTTCTTTCAGTTGTTGTTAAGAACATGTAATAAAACATACAAGGGATGTTGAAATGTTTACTTTTAAATTCTTGTTCTTTCAGTAATTGTTAATAACATGTGACAAAACATACAAGGGATGTTGAAATGTTAACTTTTAAATTCTTGTTCTTTCAGTTGTTGTTAATGACATGTGACAAAACATGCAAGGGCTGTTGAAATGTTTACTTTTAAATCCTTGTTCTTTCACTGATTGTTAATAGCATGTGACAAAACATATAAGGGATGTTGAAATGTTTACTTTTAAATTATTGTTCTTTCACTGATTGTTAATGACATGTGACAAAACATACAAGAGATGTTGAAATGTTTACTTTTAAATTATTGTATTTTCAGTAATTGTTAATGACATGTGACAAAACATACAAGGGATGTTGAAATGTTTACTTTTAAATTCTTGTTCTTTCAGTAATTGTTTATGACATGTGACAAAACATACAATGGATGTTGAAATGTTTACTTTTAAATTCTTGTTCTTTCAGTAATTGTTAATATCATGTGACAAAACATATAAGGGCTGTTGAAATGTTTACTTTTAAATTCTTGTTCTTTCAGTAATTGTTAATAACATGTGACAAAACATATAAGGGCTGTTGAAATGTTTACTTTTAAATTCTTGTTCTTTCAGTAATTGTTAATAACATGTGACAAAACATACAAGGGATGTTGAAATGTTTACTTTTAAATTCTTGTTCTTTCAGTAATTGTTTATGACATGTGACAAAACATACAATGGATGTTGAAATGTTTACTTTTAAATTCTTGTTCTTTCAGTAATTGTTAATAACATGTGACAAAACATGCAAGAGATGTTGAAATGTTTACTTTTAAATTCTTGTTCTTTCAGTTGTTGTTAAGAACATGTGACAAAACATACAAGGGATGTTGAAATGTTAACTTTTAAGTTCTTGTTCTTTCAGTGATTGTTAATAACATGTGACAAAACATACAAGGGATGTTGAAATGTTTACTTTTAAATTCTTGTTCTTTCAGTTGTTGTTAAGAACATGTGACAAAACATACAAGGGATGTTGAAATGTTTACTTTTAAATTCTTGTTCTTTCAGTAATTGTTAATAACATGGGACAAAACATACAAGGGATGTTTAAATGTTTACTTTTAAATTCTTGTTCTTTCAGTTGTTGTTAAGAACATGTGACAAAACATACAAGGGATGTTGAAATGTTAACTTTTAAGTTCTTGTTCTTTCAGTGATTGTTAATGACATGTGACAAAACATACAAGGGATGTTGAAATGTTTACTTTTAAATTCTTGTTCTTTCATTGATTGTTAATGACATGTGACAAAACATACAAGGGATATTGAAATGTTACTTTTAAATTCTTGTTCTTTCAGTGATTGTTAATGACATGTGACAAAACATACAAGGGATGTTGAAATGTTTACTTTTAAATTCTTGTTCTTTCAGTGATTGTTAATGACATGTGACAAAACATACAAGGGATGTTGAAATGTTAACTTTTAAATTCTTGTTCTTTTAGTAATTGTTAATGGCATGCGACAAAACATACAAGGTATGTTGATTTGTTTACTTTTAAATTCTTGTTCTTTCATTAATTCCTAATGACATGTGACAAAACATACAAGGGATATTGAAATGTTTACTTTTAAATTGTTGTTCTTTCAGTGATTGCTAATGACATGTGACAAAACATACAAGGGATATTGAAATGTTTACTTTTAAATTCTTGTTCTTTCAGTGATTGTTAATGACATGTGACAAAACATACAAGGGATGTTGAAAAGTTTACTTTTAAATTCTTGTTCTTTCAGTGATTGTTAATGACATGTGACAAAACATACAAGGGATATTGAAATGTTAACTTTTAAATTCTTGTTCTTTCAGTGATTGTTAATGACATGTGACAAAACATACAAGGGATGTTGAAATGTTTACTTTTAAATTCTTGTTCTTTCAGTGATTGTTAATGACATGTGACAAAACATACAAGGGATGTTGAAATGTTTACTTTTAAATTCTTGTTCTTTCAGTGATTGCTAATGACATGTGACAAAACATACAAGGGATATTGAAATGTTAACTTTTAAATTCTTGTTCTTTGAGTGATTGTTAATGACATGTGACAAAACATACAAGGGATATTGAAATGTTAACTTTTAAATTTTTGTTCTTTCAGTGATTGTTAATGACATGTAAAAAAACATACGAGGGATGTTGAAATGTTTACTTTTAAATTCTTGTTCTTTCATCAATTCCTAATGACATGTAACAAGATATACAAGGGATGTTGAAAAGTTTACTTTTAAATTCTTGTTCTTTCATCAATTCCTAATGACATGTAACAAGATATACAAGGGATGTTGAAATGTTTACTTTTAAATTCTTGTTCTTTCAGCGATTGTTAATAACATGTGACAAAACATACAAGGGATGTGGAAATGTTAACTTTTAAATTCTTGTTCTTTCATTGATTGTTAATGACATGTGACAAAACATACGAGGGATGTTGAAATGTTTACTTTTAAATTCTTGTTTTTCATTGATTGTTAATAACATGTGACAAAACATACAAGGGATATTGAAATGTTTTCTTTTTAATTCTTGTTCTTTCATTGACTGTTAATAACATGTGACAAAACATACAAGGGATATTGAAATGTTTACTTTTAAATTCTTGTTCTTTCATTGATTGTTAATAACATGTGACAAAACATACAAGGGATATTGAAATGTTTTCTTTTTAATTCTTATTCTTTCATTGATTGTTAATAACATGTGACAAAACATACAAGGGATATTGAAATGTTTTCTTTTTAATTCTTGTTCTTTCATTGATTGTTAATAACATGTGACAAAACATACAAGGGATATTGAAATGTTTACTTTTAAATTCTTGTTCTTTCAGTAATTGTTAATGACATGTGACAAAACATTCAAGGGATGTTGAAATGGTTACTTTTAAACCCTTTTTCCTTTGTCAGTGGTTTGTTATGACATATAATGATCATGAAACATCGATTTTTATTTTTTGGTTGATTGGTGTTTGTTTGATAAGTTTAATATCTAGTGCTATTAACTCAATTACTTTCTCTCTATTTTTACTCGTTTAGGTTAGCGAAGTATTACATGAATATTTGGTAATTTTATTACAAGGAATAGAAGAAACATTTTGTTGATGTCAATGTAGTTCTACTATCACTTAGTTTTTCTATTATTTCGTTGTTTTATAAAGTCACACTTCTTTCCGCCTGACAAACTCCATATATATAGTTGTATTGTTACGTTGATTCATGTTTTCTTTTGTGTAACATCTTTATTGATTGTTTGGCACAGTATATAATCTACCTTAATATAGACTGCCATTTTGACTTTATTACTATTTTGTTTATTTTGTTCTCTTGAGCAACATTTTATTGATTGTATAACATACTTTATATACTGTATACAAATATGAACTACCATTTTTTATGATTGTTATGTAGGTTCATGTTTTTTTCTCGTGTAACATCTTAACTGATTGAACATGTCATATTGTATATACTGTATACAAATACAAACTACCATTTAGATTTTATTGCTTTGCTGGTTGATATTTTCTCTTATGTAATATTTAATTGATTATATGGCTGAATATACGGTATACAGCTATTTTGATTGTATTGCTATGTAAGTTAATGATTTCTCCTGTGTAACATCTTGACTGATTGTATAGCATATTTTATATACTGTATAATCTGGAGTCGTCCATTTTATTTGTACTGCATTGTTGATTTGTGTTTTCATTTGTGTAACATTTTACTGATTGTATAACATATTTTATATATGGTATACAAATACAGACTTCCTTTTTGATTCTATTGCTATTTTGAATCATAGTATGTTGTGTGTATGTACTATTTTATATGTTTTTGCCAACATGACAAACCCCTATATTTCTTAATTTGTTGTGATGTTGGGGTACTGTCGTATACCAAAATATGAACTGCATCAGATAGCAATTGACCTAATGCAATTGCATGCATATATACATTATACATGTGTAGACTTTGTCCTACCCATTTTAATTGATATCTTTAATAAACATAATATAGATTGGTTTAAATATTTTCTATTCTTTTTTTACCTAGCTTTGAATCTATGTGAAATGTATAACTGACATTGATTTTTGCTTTTATATTACATCATATGACGAGGTATATAATATACAGGATATACTATACAGGATAACCATGTTCAGTAGAACCTTGCACCAAAACATTGTAAATCAGGAATGGCGACTCAATGTGTGCACTGTTGTTTGAAATTTATTTTTATCTCTCCTTAAAAAAAGTTATGAAGATACAAGAGTGTATGACCACCTTGCTATGTTTAAGTATGACTTATATTTGTTTCTTCATTCTTAAAGATATTGTAAAGTAAAAAATCTACAGAGAACGAATTTTTACCATGACAGCTCCCTTTCTGAAAGAAATCATTGTCCACATGTAGACGATGCAGACTGTGGATAATGGATAACAACTTAATTCCTTGTAAAATTATAAAATAATATCAAAATCAATCTCCAAATTGTGTAATGAACGGTTTCTTGTATCTGTATTGTTTACATTGTAATATAGAAATACATTTTGTTGATATAATTATAATCATAATAAAACCATGTATCAGTTTTTAATGTGTTTTAATTTGCTGAAGTATTTGTTAAAATTACCATTTTAGAAGGTGATGTACATTTGTATCAATGTATCTTTGAATCAAAGTCCTATCCACGAAAAACAGCATACACATTACCCCTGGGGATAAAGACGATCAATATTGGTGGTGGGTCAGTTGGTAAAGTTTTTAAAAGGACTCTTAAGGTTCAGTATCCATAGATAGATTAAAAATTTGGAAAGGATTTGTTTAGTTTGAGTAATTAATCACCTATTTGTGGTGGATTCAGTGCTTTATAATAATGTAAAGTATTACATTTTTGAGTTCATAGGTTTATTTCACAGTGGTTGTCAATAGACTGAAATTATTGGTTGTTTATGTTTTTATGGTTTACGGACTAAAACTGGATTACAATAAAAACGAGTTTTCCTAGTTAGTAATCCAACCACTTATCAATGGCTATATTTTTACAATGAATACGTTTTTGAGAACACCAAGTAATGATTGTGTTTGTAACGAGTGCAATTATTTGTCAAAAGAACCACCTTTGGAAGTTTCGTGATAATGTGCTTGACATAGAGTGTTGGAGGGTCGTGGGATCGATCACAAGCAGATTCAACGACTTGGACATTCGCATTTGTTTTGTTTCTGCTAGCATGCATCATTTAGAAGTTAAATCTCGACTGAAAATAGTGTTCTCATTTGAGGGGACATTTTTCTGTGGACAATTACCTTGTAAACAAGAACTAATTGTGTTTGCCTGGTTTTGCTCTACTTTTATGGGTCCTTTATATCGCGCCTAAAATGATACCATATTTGGTCGTTAAAGTTGTCAGTTTGTGGTTAACATATATGAAATGAAAAAGATGAATGATTTTCAATGAGACAACTGTACGCCAGAAATCATATCAAACGAATGGATAACAACTGACATATTCCTGACTTGGTACAGGCATTTTTTCATGTAGCAAATAGTGAATTAAACCTGGTTTTAAAACTAGCGAAAGCTCTCAATTGTATGACAGTTGCATCAAATTCCACTAAATTGACAACGAAGAATTAATCAAAGAGCTGAATAGCTCTGAGGGGAAAGACGGCCCTTGTTTCATAGATAACTCGAGGCTTAAGCTACATTGTCAATTTTGGTACCACTAACTGAACAGTGGTGTTGACTTGATAGGGTTGTGAGCTTTCTGGTGGGTTTGCTGTATCCATATGTTTGGTCAAGTCATTAGGGTCACCATAGTCAGCTTTGCAACAAGTGTAGTAGGCATACATATCATATTTGAGATCATTAAGACATTTGTCTTGAGGTTAAGTAATATAACTGTTCAATGTTTTTAACAGTACACAAACAAGTCGTTGTTTATACAACTTTAATTAATCCATTGTCAGTATTTCACTTTTAATCATCCAGACATGTGTCCTAAACTTGCTAGTTGATCACCAGGTAATTGCCAATACTCTTTTATTGCTGTTTATACAGTCTAATCCTTAACACCTTCATAGATAACTCGAGGCTATTTACCTTTTGACATCAAAACAGTTAAAGGAAACTTCCGTTTTTCTCGGACTTTTCCGATATGAATTTTGAGTTTCTCGGACTTTTCCCTGTCAGTATCAATTTTGTAAACAAAAATTTCTACTGCAGGTCGACATTCTCAAAAAGCGGAAGATTTCAAATTTTAACGGGAGGGACGGAAGAGGGTCTCAAAAGCGGGAGATTTTGACTCCTGCAGGAAGAATCACATGTAATCATTCAATGATTTAAATAACCAGTGAAGGATATCCCTGCTTCAACGTAGTGTGGCATTCCAACAATGACGTCACTATAAAATCATAATGTAGGTTGGATATATTTAGAATATCTCGTCATACTGATTTTTCCGGATTGTAAAAGAAACGTAAATAGTGTAAAGGAGAGCTCAATATACGATAATTTCAAGAGTAACAGAAGGGAAATGTGTAAAAAAGTGTTTACAGGCAATCTATTCATTTGTGTCTCCCCTTCTCATCAATCTCAGTAAGATTTGTTGGGGGGTTTTCCACACTATAAAAACAAAATGAATGATGTGAGGGGATGTCACTCTGGTCAACCCCGTTGGGGATTGACGGCTTGAAGCCGTCTTCCCCAAAAACGCATATAGTGTTATGTTGAAAGGCCGCGACATACATTGCACAAGTTCCAACGTTAAAATCAATAACTGAATGATAAAACACATATATACATCAACCAACGACCATCGAATAGCAGCCTCCTGACTCTGGACATGCACATACAGGGTGTGAGGTTTTATACATATTTTGGTAATATCAACCTTTTCCCTAAATTGGGATAATGGTGCAACAGCACAACATAGGAAATAATGGGATGTGCCCCCCGAGCATAAGATGCAAACGATACCCGTTAATATCACCTCTATGTGTTTTTGAATGAATTTATATGATCAACTGGAAATATTGTGCTTACTCTCCGTTAATGTGGTGAAAGTCAAATCGCATCAACATGTCTTTGTCCTGATTTTTTATGTAATATTTGCCACTATGATTCAACACAAATTCGTCACCATCTTCAATTTATACACTTACCATATATTGTCCATTTCAAAATCAGTGAGCATTACTTAAAGAAGATTTTTCAAACTTGACACTACTGACATTGTGTTAGCTTTGGAAGACAATTGTATTAACTGCAACACTGTGATTCAGAGAAATATATGTATTCCATATGTACACTTTTCCCTACAGTTTACAGATGTGTCAAAGATCACACAAACTTTAAAATTTTCTGTTATTTAAAATAATTAATTTAACCAATTTACTGGTAAACTTTGTATAAAAGTCCTCAAAAATCATACCTACATATCACCTCCAGATTTTTATCTATGAGATTGGTGAACTGTTCTATCTATTTATTCTGGTTAAATTTTGCCATAACTACACTTTCTGGTTCTGAAAATCTCGTAACAATTGCATCAGCTTTCCAAAATTCACATTATGACATTTTCAAAACTACCATTATTGCTCTGGATCTTCAAGGTTTGCCTATACCATAGTCTTAACGTGGCAGTACGGATACTTATTTCATCCCTGCCAATCACCTTTTCAGAACCATCCTATTGCATACATAAATGTTGATACTTTCTTGCCCTGATTATGCATGAAATATTTGCAACTGTTCGTTTAAGAGTCAAATATTTGCCACTGTCACTCTGTTGAGTCAAATAGTTGCCACTGTTTGTTAAGGAGTCAACTATTTGCCACTGTTTGTTAAGGAGTCAACTATTTGCCACTGTTTGTTAAGGAGTCAACTATTTTCCACTGTTTGTTTAGGAGTCAAATATTTGCCACTGATTGTTCAGGAGTCAATCAAATGATTTGATGGAGACTCAAATAATTTCTTTCAATGGTGGACGAATTCCAAATGGACAACGTACATCATAAGAAAGAAGACAAGAAATTTCATAGATTTATTGTAAACATTTTATACAGCATGTTCAATAATGTTGTGACAAGTTTCTAAAAATAATTACAAAAACCTATAACAAGAAAATTACCATCATTTCAATTTCACAAATAAACATATACAATAAGTTTAATTTCTGTAAAATCATGTAACAAAATTGTAAAGAATTCTGGGTAATATAATCAGAAAATATTTGTATCAATACACTTCATGCACTAGGAACAATGTCAATCTTAATACATATTCAAAGTAATGTGTCATTTTCATTTGAGTGTAACACAATACATTGATTTATAGTCATTCTGAAATATTGTGTTTGAAATGAAATAGTGTAGCCTTTAACTTATTATGTTGTGAGGGCAAACGTCTTAATGACCTTTCCTTAATTTCTTTTATGAAAAAAGGTTCATTTGAATAGTTGACTGGTATCAAAAATATTTAAGAAATACATAATATAAATGTTAAATACAAATCTACTAAATACTCATGTGCAACAAAAATCAAACAATTCAAAAGTAAATTGTTATTTCAACAGCTACAAAAATGCTTAAATTTGTACAAAAATAATTTTAACTTTTACAAAAATTTTAACCATTTAAATAAATCTGTCTAAACCTTTCGAAAAAATAAAACATACATAACACATGAACGATGTCTGAAAATACCATTGATACTTTATAATCATATTACATTCAATCTAATGAATACTAAATCCTGGAATTCATCCTGTTCTGATATGTCAGGCCTTGATTTGTGACCTATAAGAACGGGAGCAATTTAAGGATTTTATTTTACAGGTTCTAATTATATTTAATTAGATTTTTTGAAGTCATACAAGAGGCTTTCAAAACCACAGCAAAAAAGGATTTTAAATACTAATAAGGGTCAAAGTGAAAGCAACGAGGACCAAGCCTCTTCCTGAACAGACTTGAGTTCATTTTGTCATCAGTAATAACATGATCTTAAAATTTGAAAATCAAAGGTCAAACAATGTATTGCATGGAAACTACATAAAATGTCTTTTTCTTGTTTTTTTATATCCATAACGTCTGAATAGTTTAATGGGAAAAGATCAATATTGAAGTTACTTAAATCAGGTTCATTTGGAATCTGTTTGACAGTTCTCTTCTTGGCAATCATACCAGATAATATAAAGAATTGCAATGATATTTTTAAAACTCATGTAACCTTAAAACTACTACTAAATAAAGTGTATAGTAATAATGCCCCAAATTTTACATTCTATTTAACAAAATTTTTGCTTTAGCATTTATTTACTAATAGGAATTATGTAAAAATTTATCTACAAGTTTTCATAATAGTATATTGAAGACTAAATATAATAGTATTCAAAATATCTACATTTCATGATAAAAAGATTCGCAACTGTAAGATTTCATAGAAAGATTGACACTAGCAATCATAAAAGAACCCCTTCCATTGTTGTTAAAACACTATTGTGGTGTGAAAAAGCATACCAATTATCATACTTACTAAACTCAAGAAAAGTATAAATCTGATAGGAATCAAACCCCAAATATTTAACATGACAATACAAAGACATCTAATGCATCCTGGGTAATATTTTCAAAAGTGTACAACAAAACGTCCTGATTGGTTAAAAATGTCATAAGCAATGGAAATTTAACCAATGACGTGACGTTATTTTCATTTTGGGGTACGAACAATGAAATTACCCATGATGCTTTAGATTCTGAAACGGCCAATACAAAAACCCTACTAATACAAAGATATGATATGAGACATGATATTATTATGTTATGTAAACTACCCTCCTTTAAGAGTAGACTACTCGGACAGCTAACCTATCTATCTATTTGTTTGTTGAACTAAACAACTGCGGAAGGAGGGTTGTATACATAAGGGCTATTCCAGAAAAAAATGTATGGGGAGTTGGAAGGCACATTGTATGAATAATACATGGGTAATGGGTATCCGAGCAACTTTTCACACTATAATGCACTATAATTCTCAATTACAATTGTCTGGGTGGCGGGTGTTGACACAAACTGCCTTCCAACCCGCCCATACAATTTTTTTCTGGAATAGCCCTAACCTAATAATTCCGGTTCAGCTAACAAGCAAGCTAACCAAAGATTCTACCTGTACATACACACTCAATGCATTCAGCTGTAACAAAGCTAAATTTCTGTCCTTTCTTTTTAACTATAATCAATATAGGCAGCAATGGCATTTCAAATGTGGCATGAAACAATAACTTCAAATAAGTTTCAGATAAAAAATATAATAGGGCGTTAATTTTTCGTATGAATTCACACCCCTTTTTACAAGAACTCAGGATGTCATTCCCTCTTACCCTATTTCATTTAATAACTCAGATCCCCATTTTAAAACAGTTCATGTCAAGTTTTAGATACAAACAAAAAGTACACATCCTGAACCAGTTCAACAAGTTGACAGACATGCTGAAAAGGTGGAATAAATTATAAAAATAATATTTTGTTCTTTAATATTACACTTTATGGAATAAAATATGAAAAAATGAAAAACTGTTGCCTATGTACTTAAATAAGTTGATATAAATAATATATAATTATCAAATGACAAAATTCAAAAAGTAAAATAGGTCATTTAGTATACATGATATAAATAATCTGTTTCTTGAATCATGTCTTTGTAAATTTATGTTTGAAGTCACATACAGTGAAACCTATATATGGACGGACAGACATACCAGCATACCATATAATATAATGAACACCATCGTTGTTGGCAGTGCATTAAAATCCATAGGAGTTGATTATTTCAAAATCAAGGGTTTGAAGATATAAAACTTTGCTCAGTGCTCTGAGCACAACAATCGTGCTTGAAACATGAAATCCAGCATTATGATTGGTTAAATTTTGAGTACGAGTACTAACAACTAACTCAAAAGTTTTATGATCGAGAGGCAAGGGTTTGAAGAAATAAATTATTTATTTTTAGTAGCCTTTTTATTAAAATTTTATAAATATATAAAAAATAACCAATACTAAATATACTTGTAAACAAATAAAAGAATCATAATATTCAAAAATTCATTCAAGAAAAAAATTGTAAAATTCTAAATAATTTTATAAATTCAAATCAAATGTATATCAATTTCATTCTAAATATAAAAATCATATATCACTAAATTTACTGCCAGCCCAGAAATATTAAAAACAATATGTTATGGTCTACATTTTTTGGTACTTATAAGTATATTTAACATTTTGAATCATACAATGAACCTAATACTAAACTACAAACTTGTATCAATAATAATCGATACAGGTTCTACCTAATTTGACAGCTACCTAACATAGTTATTAAACTAGAAAAAGAAACCCTTCATGGATGAAAAAACATTTGCCATTTTGAAATATTCAATACTAAATTGATGATATTAAAGAAAATCACACTCTTTTCCTGTTTTGTTGATACATATATAGAAGAGCTATTCCATTAAAATGTATGTGGGAGTGTAGGCAGTAAATTTAACTATTGAATATGGGTCATGTATAGAAAAGATGGTATGATTGCCAATGTCACAACTCTTCACAAGAGACCAAAATTGTCACAGAAATTAACAGCTATAGGTCTCCATACAGCCTTCAACAATGAGCGAGCCCATACCACATTGTCAGCTATAACTGGTGTCGTTTTGAGTATGTGTTTATTACCATCATGCAAAATTATGGAAAAAAAAGTTCTTGATTGTACAGATTTTTTTCTAAATCTCTAGCCTCCCACATACATTTTATATTCAATATAAGTAAATCAATAAAGACCCCAGATTGATGTGAAGGGATTCAGGAGATAGATTTATGTCAGTCCTGTTCTACAAAACTTAAAAAAGGATAAACATCTACTTATATAAAAGTTGTGTCAAAAAATTGGTACCATTAATGAAATATTATCACAGAAACTGCTTTAAACATGTTAAATGGTATTTCATCAAAAAAGATATATTTATATATTTGTTTTAAACGATAGAATTTTTTTTAAAAAGGAGTCTACTTATTTTGTCATTGTATTTATACAAAAAGGATGTGGAATGATTACAAATGAGACAACTCTTTACAAGTGACCAAATTAAATGACAAAGAAACTATA
>NC_092354.1:84212173-84322751 GCF_963676685.1 Mytilus edulis | reverse complement strand
TAACCCTAACCCTAACCCAAACCCTAACCCTAACCCAAACCCTAACCCAAACCCTTAAATAGGGTTTAGGTTAGGGTTAGTGTTTAGGTTAGGGTTAGTGTTAGGGTTTGGGTTAGGGTTTGGGTTAGTGTTTAGGTTAGGGTTAGTGTTAGGGTTTGGGTTAGTGTTAAGGTTAGGGTTAGTGTTAGTGTTTGGGTTAGGGTTTGGGTTAGTGTTTAGGTTAGGGTTAGTGTTAGGGTTTGGGTTAGTGTTAAGGTTAGGGTTAGTGTTAGTGTTTGGGTTAGGGTTTGGGTTAGTGTTTAGGTTAGGGTTAGTGTTAGGGTTTGGGTTAGTGTTAAGGTTAGGGTTAGGGTTAGTGTTTGGGTTAGGGTTTGGGTCAAACACTTACCCTAACCCAAATCCCAAATGTGTTAAAATTGTTGATTTGGAGGCCTTACTTTATCTCGGAACGGGTAAGTGTAGAAGGATAACCTATTGCAGTTTCGTGTTAAGTTTTTCACGAACTTCTTAAAAGAAAGAGTTGTGTATGGATGGGGGTCCGGTTATGATGTTTGAAAAAAAAAAAAAAAAATAATCTTTCAATTATCATGCAGTGAGGTCGGAGAGTGCGGCCGTACACTTCAGTGATACCAATACGTTTTCATCCTCTAGATCGCCTTTCCATCTTTTAGGAACAGTTAACTTTAAGAAGATATCTCTATTCAAATTCATTCTACATCTGTTTGAAGATTGAAGTCGAAGGCAATTTTCATACTCTGTACTTAGAAATATTTTTAAATAACCCAAACCCAAACACTAACACTAACACTAACCCTAACCTAAACGCTAACCCTAACCCTAACCCTAACCCTAACCCTTCTCACGCATGCGCAGTCACAGAAAAGGGCAGACATGCGCAGAAGTGAAAAAGGGCACCTCACAAATCTCGTCAAAGTATACTACCCTAACCCTAACCCTAACCCTAACCCTAACCCTAACCCTAACCCTAACCCTAACCCTAACCCTAACCCTAACCCTAACCCTAACCCTAACCCTAACCCTAACCCTAACCCTAACCCTAACCCTAACCCTAACCCTAACCCTAACCCTAACCCTAACCCTAACCTAACCCTAACCCTAACCCTAACCCTAACCCTAACCCTAACCCTAACCCTAACCCTAACCCTAACCCTAACCCTAACCCTAACCTAACCCTAACCCTAACCCTAACCCTAACCCTAACCTAACCCTAACCCTAACCCTAACCCTAACCCTAACCCTAACCCTAACCCTAACCCTAACCCTAACCTAACCCTAACCCTAACCCTAACCCTAACCCTAACCCTAACCCTAACCTAACCCTAACCCTAACCCTAACCCTAACCCTAACCTAACCTAACCCTAACCCTAACCCTAACCCTAACCCTAACCCTAACCCTAACCCTAACCCTAACCCTAACCCTAACCCTAACCCTAACCCTAACCCTAACCCTAACCCTAACCCTAACCCTAACCCTAACCCTAACCCTAACCCTAACCCTAACCCTAACCCTAACCCTAACCCTAACCCTAACCCTAACCCTAACCCTAACCCTAACCCTAACCCTAACCCTAACCCTAACCCTAACCCTAACCCTAACCCTAACCCTAACCCTAACCCTAACCCTAACCCTAACCCTAACCCCTAACCCTAACCCTAACCCTAACCCTAACCCTAACCCCTAACCCTAACCCTAACCCTAACCCTAACCCTAACCCTAACCCTAACCCTAACCCTAACCCTAACCCCTAACCCTAACCCTAACCCTAACCCTAACCCTTGGTCGTTCATTGTAAACTCCTCATTTTCCTACCAATCTGTTACATTGCAATTTGGCCGTGTTTGTCGGCTCGTATCTTTGCCGTTTCTCAAGCAATCGGAAAAAAATCGAAGTAAATTCGACTCGTTTTTCCAGAAATTTTTGCATAAACTCAAGTCGAAAACTCCATTCCTGTAACAAAAAAGTTGGGTTAAAAAATCTGCCAAATTCTTTTTAAGATTTGCATTTTTCCCACAAGAATAACAAAATCTCTGTTATTTTACTACCTTAAGGCTGAAACTTTGTTGTATACCTAAGGTGACAAAAAGCGGCAGTAATTGGTGTATATAAGACGTGTATATCTAGCGGGGTTATTGAGTAACAACATGAAACGTGTTTGGACAAAATCGACGAAAGAAGAAAAACGCCGGCTATTTGACACGGTCCAAAAGAGTTTTTCATCGTTTCTCACTCTCAGAATTTGGTGTGTGAAATTTAAAATGTGTGGCTCACTTGCAAAGATGAAATCAATATAGTTAAAAAAAAAAAAAAAAAAAAAAAAAAAAATATATATATATATATAACACAAACGTTTGTTCAGTGAGATAGGAAAGTGCGGCCGTACACTTCAATGATACCAATAACTTTTCATCCTGTAGATCGCCTTGTGTCATCTTTTCGGAACAGTTCATTTTAAGAAAATATCTCTATTCAAATCCATTCTACACCTGTTTGAAGATTAAAGTCAAAAACTATTCATACTCTGTACATAGAAATATTTTTTGGGGTAAAAAAAATATTTTTTTTTAGGTCAAACACTCCAGCATGTGGCATTCAAGTCCTCATTTATCAGACCAGTACTTAAATATCAAATGAAAGAAGAAATATTGGCACTTTTTATTTCTGTCGACAAAGTTTTTAGTCTCCGTCGACTCAAAACTATGGTCCAAAAAGAATAAAATAGGATGCCGGTATGGAATCAGCAAGAAAAAGGTCAATGTTGGCACCCTATATTGATGAGAACAACACATTTTGCCATTTGAAACTTTAAATCCTTCACTTCAATGTCTAACATTCAATCTTGAGATACAAAAAGTACTCAATTACCAAGCCGGTACAAGAATATTAATCAAAAGAAAAAAATTATGTCGCCTTTTATTGTTATCGACACAAATAAAAGTAACCGTAAACTTATAGAGCTCTCATTTTGCGTCATATTATGCATCAAAAGAAGAAAATGTTCATGCCGGCACAGAAGTATCACTAAAAAGGATAGATATTGGCACCATTTATAGATATACAACAAGATATAACAAATACAACAACCAGAAACCTTCATTTCTTCACTTTTGTGTCTGAGAATCCATCTAAACTCATAAATATTACTTCATTGTCAGAATATCAAAAAAACATATGAAATTGTGTCGCTTTAAATTGTTTCGCGACATAAATGTAGACTTATAAACCTCAAATTATGCATTTTTATAGTTGTCGACAAAGGTTTAGGAAACCGTAGACTTCAAATCATAATAAAGATGAAATATTGTCGCTTTAAATTCTTTCGCGACATAAATATAGACTTAAAAACCTCAAATTATGCATTCTTACTGTTGTCGACAAAGGTTTTAGTAACCGTAGACTTCAAATCATAATAAAGATGAAATATTGTCGCTTTAAACTTCTTTCGCGACATAAATATCAGTAACCGCACACATATAAATCTCTTAATTTGTGTCAAACTATTCATTCTTACAATGAAAGAATGATGCCGGACCAGAAAAATCAGAGAGAAGGGAAGACATTGCCACCTTTTGTTGATACCGACAACAAATTTTGTGATTTAAACGGGTTTTCATTCCCATTAATGTCAAAAATTGCATCAGGATGTTTTTAAAAGTACTCAATTATAAGGCCAGTACCAGAATATCATTCAAAAAGAAGAAATATTGGCATTTTCTATTCTTGTCGACAAAACTTTAGTATAACCGTAGACTTACGAAGCGCTTAATTTTTGAAAAACTTTTCATCCCGACATACATAAAGTACTAAATAATTATGTCGGTAGAGAATATTCAAGAAATAGGGTAAATATATTGATGAATACAACAAATACAAAACAACTTAACACTTAAACTCCTTCATGGAAGGCTATCATTTATTAATTAATTAGGTGCAGCACATTGGACTGTTGTACCAGCAATTTCTGACATAAGCCTTAATAGATTATCTCCCCTGAATTTCAATATGCAAATTTGGTCATACCTTCTTGAGGAAATTGTTACAAAAAGCCTATTATATAAACAAAACAGTAAATGTAACCCTTAACTCTTACCCTAACCCTTAACTCTAACCTTAACTCTAACCCTAACCCTTACCCTAACCCTTAACACTAACTCTAACACTAACCCTAACCCTAACCCTAACCCTTCTCACGCATGCGCAGTCACAGAAAAGGTCAGACATGCGCAGAAGTGAAAAAGGTCATCTCACAAATCTCGTCAAAGTATACTACCCTAACCCTAACCCTAACCCTAACCCTAACCCTAACCCTAACCCTAACCCTAACCCTAACCCTAACCCTAACCCTAACCCTAACCCTAACCCCTAACCCTAACCCCTAACCCTAACCCTAACCTAAATCTAACCCTAAATTTGTATAGACATACACACACTTTTGTTTATAGGAAGGGGCAAAGTATGACAAATGGTCTACTAATGCTGGTATACCGTTGTTAGTGTACGCACAGTTTACGATGGACTTTGTATAGACATACACACAATTTTGTTTACAGGAAGGGGCAAAGTATGACAAATGGTGTTCTAATCCTGGTATAGCGTTGATAGTGTACGCACAGTTGGCGAGGGACTTTGTATAGACATACACACACTTTTGTTTACAGGAAGGAGCAAAGTATGACAAATGGTGTTCTTATGCTGGTATAGTGTTGTTAGTGTACGCACTGTTGGCGAGGGACTTTGTATAGACATACACACACTTTTGTTTACAGGAAAAGGCAAAGTATGACAAATGGTGTTCTAATGCTGGTATAGCCTTGTTAGTGTACGCACAGTTGGTGAGGGACTTTGTATGGACATACACACACTTTTGTTTACAGGAAGGAGCAAAGTATGACAAATGGTGTTCTAATGCTGGTATAGCGTTGTTAGTGGACGCACAGTTGGCGAGAGACTTTGTATAGACATACACACACTTTTGTTTACAGGAAGGAGCAAAGTATGACAAATGGTGTACTAACTCTGGTATAGCGTTGTTAGTGTACGCACAGTTGGCGAGGGACTTTGTATAGACATACACACACTTTTGTTTACAGGAAGGATCAAAGTATGACAAATGGTGTACTAATGCTGGTATTGCGTTGTTAGTGTACGCAGGGTTGACGAAGGACTTTGTATAGACATACACACACGTTTGTTTATAGGAAAGGGCAAAGTATGACAAATGGTCTACTAATGCTGGTATAGCGTTGTTAGTGTACGCACAGTTTACGATGGACTTTGTATAGACATACACACAATTTTGTTTACAGGAAGGGGCAAAGTATGACAAATGGTGTTCCAATCCTGGTATAGCGTTTATAGTGTACGCACAGTTGGCGAGGGACTTTGTATAGACATACACACACTTTTGTTTACAGGAAGGAGCAAAGTATGACAAATGGTGTTCTAATGCTGGTATCGCGTTGTTAGTGTACGCACAGTTGGCGAAGGACTTTGTATAGACATACACACACTTTTGTTTACAGGAAGGAGCAAAGTATGACAAATGGTGTACTAATGCTGGTATTGCGTTGTTAGTGTACGCACAGTTGGCGAAGGACTTTGTATAGACATACACACACGTTTGTTTATAGGAAGGGGCAAAGTATGACAAATGGTCTACTAATGCTGGTATAGCGTTGTTAGAGTACGCACAGTTTACGATGGACTTTGCATAGACATACACTCAATTTTGTTTACAGGAAGGGGCAAAGTATGACAAATGGTGTTCTAATCCTGGTATAGCGTTGATAGTTTACGCACAGTTGGCGAGGGACTTTGTATAGACATACACACACTTTTGTTTACAGGAAGGAGCAAAGTATGACAAATGGTCTACTAATGCTGGTATAGCGTTGTTAGTGTATGCACAGTTTACGATGAACTTTGTATAGACATACACACAATTTTGTTTACAGGAAGGGCCAAAGTATGACAAATGGTGTTCTAATCCTGGTATAGCGTTGATAGTGTACCCACAGTTGGCGAGGGACTTTGTATAGACATACACACACTTTTGTTCACTGGAAGGAGCAAAGTATGACAAATGGTGTTCTAATGCTGGTATAGCGTTGTTAGTGTACGCACAGTTGGCGAGGGACTTTTATAGACATACACACACTTTTGTTTACAGGAAAAGGCAAAGTATGACAAATGGTGTTCTCATGCTGGTATAGTGTCGTTAGTGTACTCACTGTTGGCGAGGGACTTTGTATAGACATACACACACTTTTGTTTACAGGAAAAGGCAAAGTATGACAAATGGTGTTCTAATGCTGGTATAGCCTTGTTAGTGTACGCACAGTTGGTGAAGGACTTTGTATAGACATACACACACTTTTGTTTACAGGAAGGAGCAAAGTATGACAAATGGTGTTCTAATGCTGGTATAGCGTTGTAAGTGCACGCACAGTTGGCGAGAGACTTTGTATAGACATACACACACTTTAGTTTACAGGAAGGGGCAAAGTATGACAAATGGTGTACTAATGCTGGTATAGTGTTGTCAGTGTACGCACAGTTGGCGAGGGACTTTGTATAGACATACACACACTTTTATTTACAGGAAGGGGCAAGGTATGACAAATGGTGTTCTAAAAGGGTTGAAGGTTAACACATGAGTAACGATGGGTAAAGGGTTGAAGGTTGACCTAGATGTGATGGTAGGTAAAGGGTTGAAGGTTAACCTAGAGATAATGGTGGATTTACCCATGGTTAACCCTAGTTAGCCCATGAGTAAACCTCTCTCTATTTTTAGTAACAGAGTAAACCATAGGTAACCCTGCATGCTATTGTTTCCACAAATAATACTGGAGGATGCATTGATTGACGGAAAAGTAGGCTGGATCCCTCATTCCTCATCCCTCACTTTCGTAAAGTGCCTATACCCTAACCCTAACCCTAACCCTAACCCTAACCCTAACCCTTAACCCTAACCCCTAACCCCTAACCCCTAACCCCTAACCCTAACCCTAACCCTAACCCTAAATTAGAGATAGCTTATAAAATATGGATGTTATGAAAATGTTTGCAAGCCATTTCAGTGCACATTATAATGCATTACGGACATTTAAAAGATATTAAGGCCCGTTTTCATTATTAATTATTTCATTAAAAGAGATATCTTTAAACAGTTTGCTGCATTAAAAAGATAAAGATAAGATCTTTTAGACGCATTAACAAAATTAAAGATAGCTTATAAAATATGGATGTTCTGAAAAAGTTTGCAAGCCATTCCATTGCACATTATAATTTTTACGGACTTGTAAAAGTTATTCAGGCCCGGTTTTATTATTACCTATTCCATTATAAGAGATATCTTTAAACGGTTTGCTGCTTTAAAAAGATAAAGAAAAGATCTTTCAGCTGCATTAATAAAATAAGAGATAGCTTATAGAATATGGATGTTATGAAAATGTTTGCAAGCCATTTCGGTGCGTATTATAATGCATTACGGATTTTTAAAAGTTATTCCGGCCCGGTTTTATTATTAACCATTTCATTATAAGAGATATCTTTAAACGGTTTTCTGCGTTAAAAAGAGAAAGAAAAGATCTTTCAGACGTTTACACAACATTATAGATAGCTTATAAGATATGGATGTTATGAAAAAGTTTGCAAGCCATTTCAGTGCACATTATAATTTTTACGGACTTTCAAAAGTTATTCAGGCCCGGTTTTATTTTTAATATAACCCCGTGAAATTCCGGCATCAGTCCGTGAACTTCGGCACGGGTTACATTAAAGTTTTTAGGTCTATAATCGACACTATGGCTGCTTTAAACGCAAGACCGTATAAAATACATACAAATTTATTCACAAGTTTACAGCTTGAGAGCTAGGGGAAGACTGCCCCAGCAACAGTTTACAAAACATAAATTAAGTCAAAGATAAAGGTATTAAAACATTATAAAAGGTTCTCATAAAATATACATTTTGTAAATATAATTGTCCAATGTTATGTAATAATAATAGGATTATTGTCCTCCGGCTCAACTTAGCAAAATAGCGATAATTGCTTCTTTTGAAGTTGAGTGTAAGTTTCGCACTTTTGACAGCCATCGGATTAAGTTGTAAAATAGTAAATCTATAATTAATCTCTTTGGGTTTTTTGAAATAAAGAAACATTATATTTAAGAATAAAGAAACATTTAAAACAAGAAATATTCAACTTAAAACTAAAATGAGAAATATTCAATTTAAAACGATAGTTCATATATATATATTCAATTTAAAACGAGAGTTCATCTAAAGCACTTTGCGAATTATTGCAAAAGTTCCTGAAGTCACTTTTCTTCCGGTTATATTATCCACTACTTCCCCGAAGTGCTCGTCCCGAGCACAAATTGCTACATTTCGTATTTGGGTTGGTAATGTTCTTTCATCTGTGGGTAATTCGTCCTTGGGTAATTCGTCTTTGGGTAATTCGTCTATGGGTAGTTCGTCTTTCAATTGTGTAGTTCGTCTTTGGGTAATTTGTCTTTGGGTAATTCGTCTATGGGTAATTCATCTTCCTGGTTGCTGAAATTGTGTACATACTGAAAACATCACGAACATAGAAAATGCACATATTGGACCTTTTAATAGATATACAAAGGGGGTATGTGGAGGGGGATAAACATAAATATACTAGATATTCTGAGGAGAGGGACTATCATAAATACACTAAAATATTCGGAAGATGGGGACTACTGACATAAGTATACTATACTATGAGGAGGGGGACTACTGACATAAGTATACTATACTCTGAGGAGGGGGACTACTGACTTAATTATCCTAACTATGAGGAGGGGGACTACTGACATAAAAATACTGAGATATCTATTTCAACTTCACAACTCAAAAGGACTTGCTCTATTATATCTATAGATATATAAACAACAAAGGGTGCTTTTATAATAATCATAAAAGTAGAACTAAGTATCAGGGTATTCAATGAATTGATTGAAAAAAAGGGGGGGGGGACAATAATGATCAATGGTCCGTTTATGATTCTAACAAAAAATACACTATACTAGAAGGGTTTCGAAAACACTATCAAGAATTTGAACCGATTTACATATTATCAGTGGATATATCTACCTTGTAAGCAGGTTTTGATCAAACATAATAAAGCATTTCTGACATGTAGTATAGAGGTCGTCACTCCTGTACACCCATGTAAACAAGAACACAAGATAGGTGACGAGTCCATCTTGCACTCCTGCTTCGGACCAAAATTGTATTCTAAAATGATTTTGTTATTCCACTGATAATCTATATATGTATTCATATGGAAGCTCATACGTGTAAATTCAACTACTTATAGTATGGTTCGTGAAATGATACAAAATAATAACGACAACTAAACAATAATTGTGGTTTTTTGGTATACTATAGTCAGTGATCTTTGTTCAAAGTTACAACCTTTACTTGTGTAATACACTAGGTTCTAGGATACAACAAGGATACACAGACTTTAGCTCGATGTATTGGTGATTTTCTACGTAAATGAAGCGATTTCCTGGTCCTCAAGTCCTTGAAACGGAAATTGAGACATTTGCTTCTTCTCAATAAACGTTCTCATACGGTCACTGTCTCTCTGAATTTTGGATTTCGACTTTGATTTCTTCTTCGGTTTTTGGTTTTCACATGACTTCACGTGAAAACTACACATACGGGCAAAATGTCCATGATGTCTGCACTTGTAGCAATAGGCATTGACAGCATAACATCGATGGTATGTGAAAACGTTCAATGTCTTACCGCAATATTTGCACAGAAAGTCCAAACAGGTATCGGCTTTTCTCAACGGAAACGGATGTCCATTTCTGCAAGGCTGGTAATTCCAAGGTCCTTCCATATTTTTGCTTCTAAAGTGATTTATTTTCTAGTTTGGGGGAACTAGCTCAAGATCGTGCCGCGGGTACCTCAACCAATATATAACCGGGCGTTTTCCGTGTTATAGTAATTCAAAGACGGAATACCAATACTTTAAACTTTATTAGCAAGGTCCGGACAGTACCAGACCTAAGACCTAAACTGACTACAAAATAACATACAAAAGCATATATAAACAAGAATGTGTCCTCAGTACACAAATGCCCCACTCGCACTATCATTTTCCATGTTCAATGGACCGTGAAATTGGGGTAAAATCTCTAATTCGGCATTAAAATTAGAAAGATCATATCATAGGGAACATGTGTACCAAGTTTGAAGTCGATTGGACTTCAACTTCATCAAAAACTACCTCGACCAAAAACTTTAACCTGAAGCGGGACGAACGGACGAACGGACGAACGGACGAACGAACAGACGGACGAACGGACGCACAGACCAGAAAACATAATGCCCCTCTACTATCGTAGGTGGGGCATAAAAACAGTTACTATAGAAAAGGATTAGTGTCCAACGGATTAACTTGTCATGGTCAGAGTGATTTCCATCACGACAAACATATATTTAACAATAGAATTAATTAGACACAAAGAAATGTAAAACGTTTGATAAACGGATTAATATATTGTCACTATAGCACTTAAAATATATTGTCTGAATTTGATTTATATCTAATCGCAAATAGTCCAAATCTTCCTGGTTATATTAACTATTCCATTAAAAGAGATATCTTTAAACGGATTTCTGCTTTAAAAAGATAGAGAAAAGATCTTTCAGATGCATTAATTAAATTAGAGATAGCTTATCAAATATGGATGTTATGAAAATGTTTGCAAGCCATTTCAGTGCACTTTAAATGCATTACGGACTTTTAAAAGTTATTCAGGCCCGGTTTTATTATTAGCTTTTCCATTTTAAGAGATATCTTTAAACGGTTTTCTGATTTAAATAGATAGAGAAAGGATCTTTCAGATGCATTAATTAAATTAGAGATAGCTTATCAAATATGGATGTTATGAAAATGTTTGCAAGCCATTTCAGTGCACATTTAAATGCATTACGGACTATTAAAAGTTATTCAGGCCCGGTTTTATTATTAGCTTTTCCATTATAAGAGATATCTTTAAACTGTTTTCTGATTTACAAAGATAAAGAAAAGATCTTAAAGATGCATTAATAAAATTAGAGATAGCTTCAACTAAAAGCCAACATATCCTTTAATAAACCTTTAGGTGTAACTAAAAATTTGAATAAAAATTTACTTTAACTACCAACTCCTCAAATTATATTTACTTTTTGTTTCAAAAATAGCAAAAACATTACTTACCACAGGTCTTATTTCATCTGTATTTCCTTCCTGTATAAATCCAAGAGGAATATGTATTCAGAAGACGCAAAAAATAATTTCACACAAGTTATTGTCAGGTCAATGTTTTCTTGAAGATCAGTATAACTTTTCAAACGAGAAGTAACAGAAAAAACGTCCAAGCACTTAATCGCCACCATAAAAATAACAAATTACAAAGTATAATTGCTGCATTTATTAATTTTGGATCCTCAAGGCTCTTCAACTTTGTTCTTGTTTGGTTTTTAAAAATTTGTAATGAGCGTCACTGATGAGTCTTATGTAGACGAAACGCGCGTCTTATAATTCTGGTACCTTTGATAATTATTTACTTTAATAAAATAAGAAATATTTGTAATTTTAAACAATGCGAACAACAACTGAAATATTTTTTACTGATGTTCTTTAACCGTAATTAAAAATAAATATTCCTTAACTACATCAACTACAACAATACAATGGTGATCAATGATTTTCATTAAAATAAAGAAATAATTGAATTCTTATTTAACAAAATCAAAAGTTGATGCATATGTATCTTTCAACTACTTACATTTTATTCAAACTTCATTACCAAAAGACATTTACAAAGAATGATTTGAATTGAGCATATTTTATGAAGAAAAAAAATCTTGATGTACAAAAAATACTGAAATCTAATGTTGGCTTCTGATTTGTATTTACAATAACTGCATTATTGTTCTACTGAAACAAAACTTGAAGTATTTAAGTTCTGATTATATCTTGATTCTTAAGAAAAACTTATAATGAAGCCTTAAAAAATGTTATTACAAATAAAAAAACCTTCATCTTTTATCAAAAGAAGAATAAGTTTGCTAAATCTCAACAAAGTAAATATCCTTTTAGCATATTTTCTCTGATAACCTTTTAATTTTATGGGAAAAAAAATAATCCTAAACAATGAAAAATACAATGGCAGTTTACATTTCCCATTAACATGAAGAAAAAATGCATTCTTATCACCATCTTACGGTGTTTATATATCTCAACTTGTACGATTCGCTCGTGTATGTAACAATGTTTTACATTTTAACGAGAGAAATTTATGTATTACTGAAAAAATACTACACCAGGGTTTTCGATATCACAAACTAGTCAAAACATTTAGTATACTTTATCATCGATATAAGGACATCATTTGAAAATATAGCTCAACATGTAGGCTTCTTATACGTTCTGGTATTTCAAATCCAATTTTTTATGGAAATCTTCTTTATAAAGCACAAAAATGTCTGTATTTCCCTTCGAAACTATTAAAACCTTTAAAAAGACGTATTAAAAAGGGATATAGATACGATACTGTTGTCAGGTCATTAAAGATTGCATATTTTGGCGTTAATATTGATTCACTTATAGGGTCTTTGCATCGGAACTATACACATTTATTCAAAAACCAGTTGTTGGCATGCCACGGGTAATGTTCTTTTCATATTTGTTATGATGGTATGATACGAAACCTCTAACGGGAACGATTGTGCCTGATATTCATATGATGAAGACATAATCTTTCAATCAGTTTGGTTGAAGTCAAGTCTGGAGCTGGCATGTCAGTTAACTGCTAGCAGTCTGTTGCTATTGATGTATTATTGTCATTTTGTTTATTTTCTTTGGTTACATCTTCTGACATCAGACTCGGACTTCTCTTGAATTGAATTTTGATGTGCGTATTGTTATGCGTTTACTTTTCTATATTGGCTAGATGTATAGGGAAGAGTTGAGTTCTCATAAACATGTTTAACCCCGCCGCATTTTTGCGCATGTCCCAAGTCAGGAGCCTCTAGCCTTTGTTAGTCTTGTATTATTTTTAATTTTAGTTTCTTGTGTACTATTTGAAGTTTAGTATGGCGTTCATTATCACTGAACCAGTATATAATTGTTTAGGGGCCAGCTAAAGGACGCCTCCGGGTGCGGAAATTTCTCGCTACACTGAAGACCTGTTGGTGACCTTCTGTTGTTGTCTTTTTTATGGTATCAAAAGGAACGCGACATATACTTACAGTACCACAGGGAAGGGGATAGATACATATAGTATCAAAAGGAAAGCGACACATACTTCCAATACCACAGGGAAGAGGATAGATACGTATAGTATCAAAAGGAACGCGACACATACTTACAATACCACAGGGAAGGGGATAGATACATACAGTAGTTGTCGTTTGTTTATGTAATATATACGTGTTTCTCGTTTCTCGTTTCTCGTTTTGTTTATATAGATTAGACCGTTTGTTTTCCCGTTTGAATGGTTTTACACTAGTAATTTTGGGGCCCTTTATAGCTTGTTGTTCGGTGTGAGCCAAGGCTCCGTGTTGAAGGCCGTACTTTTTAAATTGTTATTTATATGGAGAGTTGTCTCAATGGCACTCACACCACATCTTCCTATATCTAGTATCAAAGGGAACGCGAAACATACTTACAGTACCACAAGGAAGGGGGAAGATACATATAGTATCAAAGGGAACGCGACACATACTTACTCTACCATAGGGAAGGGGATAGATACATCAAGTATCAAAGGGAACGCGACACATACTTAACCACAGGGAAGGGGGATGTTATATATAGTATCAAAAGGTACACGACACATACTTACAGTACCACAGAGAAGGGGATAGATACATATAGTATCAGAGGGAACGCGACACATACTTACAGTACTAACTACAGGGAAGGCAATATATACATACAGTATCAAAAGGAACACGACACATACTAACAGTACCACAGGGAAGGGGATAGAACCATATAGTATCTAAAGGAACGCGTTACATACTTACAGTACCACATGGAAGAGGATAGATACATATAGTATCTAAAGGAACGCGACACATACTTACAAAGGAACGCGTTACATACTTACAGTACCACATGGGAGAAACAGAATGTTTGCTTTCTGACGGGCTTGAGCTTCGGGGGAAATCTATATTCATATATTCTAGAAATCCCCGCGTTCGGTTTGAGGAAAATTCTACAGATGTTAAAATACGTGTGAAAGATGTACCGCTCTCAGCGGATGATTGACAAATGTTGAGAGCGCTAGAGGGGTACAACTGCACAATTCTTAAACACTTCAGGGAAAGATTTAGATTCGAATATCAAATCACCGACTGTCAGACAGGAGATCGAATTGTCATCTGTGATGGCCCATTACCTAAGGCAATTCCCAAATCTATACCTATTGGGAAATACAGAGCCACAGTACTTTACAAAGGGCAACAGAACGACAATATCAAATGTAATAAATGTATGGAAACTGGTCACAAAACCAGAGACTGCCAAAATGATTGGAAATGCAGAAGCTGTGGAGAATCAGGCCACAGACAGAACGAATGTACAAGCGATTTATCCTCAAATCATGATCATGAACAAGAAAACTCTAGCGTACATGATGAAGATCAAAACGATCATTGTGAAGCTTACGCACAACCTCAAATAGAGGAAAATGAAGATCCGGAGGCTACGCAATCACCAGTAGACATAGTTGAAGCAATACCAACTACATCCATTGAAACAGAGTTGCAACAATCTCAATCAATCCTAACAGGGATTGTCACTAACAATAGTGAACTGTTCAATGATATTCCCAATTTAAAAACAGCTAGACCAAAAGTCATACCTGCTCGCAGAGAAAATAACAAACCTGCAAACACAGCGAACAAATCTAATGGAATGCCAAACAAAAACTCCGAACAACAACAAATCACCAAATTCACAACAACTCAATCTTCGTCTCAACGCCAAAATCATGGTACCCCAGTGAAACCAACAACTAGCAGTGGACTTGAAAAGTCACCAGTTACCCCTACAGAAAAACTTCATGATGGTGCTACAAATAATAGTACAAAACGATCAAGAACCACGAAAAAAAATAATTAATCTGTCTAAGTGTAATCAGCAGTCAATACTAGTGAACACTGTAATATTGTATTAAACCTATTTTATTAAATATTATAAAAAAAAAATAAAAAAAATGCAGTTGTACATAATTATATTTGTTCTGTCTGTACATATTGAGCTTTTTACATTTTATCCATATCTGATGAGGTTTCAACTTTTTGGAAGCCAATGTTCAGTGAGGACCAGTCAAAATCGGTCACCATCTTCTTATCCTAAAAAAAAAGATAAGAAATGTTTAATCAAACACATTTTGGCAATAAAGCAAAAAATAAAAATCTTCAAGCAAACAATTTTACAATATATTTTATTTGTCAAAAATTCAATCCTAGAAATATTCAAAACCCAAAAGTTAAACTTTGTAAAAGTAAATGTGGTTATAATGAAAAATTTAAACCAACATACCATTTCTATAAATACAAATATTTTAACAAAACTGATTCTCATGCTTTGTACTTATAACAAAATTGTTTTTATTTGTTATTATACATGTATGTGTATATGTATTTCAAATTGAAGTACATATGTGTTTATATTTATATGAGCCCAACAGACACTGAGTGTACTCAAGTTGTGATGTACATGTCAATGACTGTTTGTGAAGTCACAAGGATGACCCAAATAATGACCTTTGAGGTCAAAGAAAACAACACATTTTTCTCATTTTTGAATTTAACTTGTAGTTATATGTCTTCAATAGAAATAAACTATGTTTATTTTTTACATAATAACACATGTAAAACCAATAAAATTAAATGTGCAGGATGGACAAATCATCCTTTTTGTAGAATGAATTTAAACACAAAAAGTACAAGTACAGGTAACAAATTAATAATGTCTGTAAACATTATTGATAAAGTTAATAAGTGTAAAACTTGTAATGATTACACAATAAACACATTCAGCTACAAATGTAAAAGAATTATAAATATCTTACTCCTATTTATAATACAAAGAACAAGTCCATTAATAAATAAAAGTCCCTTTAAAAATAAAACACCTGGAAAAATGTCTATTTATAGTCTCTGTGAAGGTCACCTAAAATGTAACCTAATTATTAACATTCCAAAGGGGATTTACCTAAGTTTACTGAAACATAATGGATGTTACAAATAAATATTAAAAATACTCACCAACTATGGTATTAAACAAACATCTTCATATCTGTACAGTAAATTGTAAAGGCTTACAACAACCTGATAAAAGAAAAAGATTTATTGAATGGTCGAAAACCCAAAAATGTGACATTCTTCTTATGCAAGAAACACACTTTACAAATAATTTGATAAACCATTTAAATACTGAATTTGAAGGCAAACTAATACTAAGTAATGGTTCTAGCAATTCAAGGGGAATTGCCATATGGCTGGAAAAAAAACCTAAACTTTAAAATTATAGATGACTATAAAGATAATGAAGGAAGGCTATTGCTTGTTAATATTGAAATAGATGACACTATTATAACAATAGCTAACATTTATGCGCCAAATAATCCAAAAAGCAGAAATATTTTTTTTAAAACTGTACACGCTGTAATAGAAGAAAAAAGTTTGGATCAATTAATTCTAGGAGGAGATTTTAACGAAATTATATCCCATATTGATTCAAAAAGCAAATCTAAGCATCAAAATAAAAAAAAACCTGCTCACAACTTAAATAAACTTATAAAGTCCCTTAAACTAAGTGATGTGTGGAGAAACAGAAATCCAAACAAAACTCAGTATACATGGAGTAGAAAAGATAGATCCGAGTCGACAAGAATTGATTATTTCTTAATTGCTCCTGAGGTATTCAAAAACTGTGTTTCATGTGATATAAGACCAATAGTACTACAATACACAGATCACAACTGTGTTTCCTTAAAAATAAATTTAAGTAGAGGACAAAAAGGAAGGGGATACTGGAAACTTAACAGTAGTGTACTTCAAAATGAAGACTACATTGAAATAATTAATAAGATAATAAAAAATTATAAAAACAAGGCAAAAACTAAAACTGAACTTGACATTCTGTGGGACAATTTCAAAATTGAAGTTAGAGACCAGACAATCAACTATTGTAAAATAAAAGCTAAAAATAAAAAAGACCAAATCAGCCAGTTGGAAAAAATGTTAACGGAATTAAATAAAATTATAGACAAATCATCATGCAATGACAAAAACAAAAGCAATTTAGTACAGAAAGTGAAAAATATAGAAAACGAAATAGGAAAACTCTATAATGAGAAAATAAAAGGAAATCGAATAAGGGCAAGGGTAAAATGGGTTGAAGAGGGAGAACAAAATTCAGCATATTTTCTAGGGATGGAAAAATCTAGACAGAGTAGAAAAACAATAACCCAATTATATGATGATAAGGGTCAAATTACAAGAGATCAAGACAAAATATTAGAATTAGAAGCAAATTATTATAAAAATTTGTACTCTACAAAAAATCCCGAGATAGAAGAAACAAAAAAGTATTTAGAATCTCTAAAAGAATATAAAATATTAAATGACTCTGAAAGTAATACTTGTGAAGGGGAAATAACTGTCGATGAATGTACTGATGCAATTTTTAAAATGAAACTAAATAAAGCTCCTGGGCTTGATGGATAAAATGTTGAATTTTACAGAAAATTTTGGGAAGAATTAAAAACTTTTATAGTCGCTACTTTTAATTATTGTTATGAAAAAGGAAAGCTATCAAACACTCAGAAAGTAGGTCTAATATCCTTAATTTATAAAAAAAATAACCCTCTTTCACTAGATAATTATAGACCTATAACTCTTTTAAATTATGATGCAAAATTACTCGCTTATGCATTAGCACAAAGATTAAAACCCCTACTACCCAAAATTATACACACTGACCAGAAAGGATATGTAAAAAATAGGTATATTGGTTTTAATATTCGACAAATACAAGATGTAATAGATTACTCTGAGACTTTTAAAATAGATGGGGCAATCTTATTCCTTGACTTTACAAAAGCATTTGACTCGTTAGAATGGGACTTTATGTTTGAGACTTTAAAGAAATTTGGCTTTAAAAATAATTTTATTAGGTGGGTTCAGACAATGTACTCGGATATTAAAGGATGCATTATTAATAACGGGTGGGTTTCTACTCGATTCAGTGCTTCACGTGGAATCCGACAAGGATGTCCGTTATCATCGTTACTATTTGTTCTAGCAGTAGAAGTAATGGCAATTAAGATAAGGGAAAATAAAAATTTAAAAGGACTAGAAATAAAACTAGACGTAAAAAGTAATACTCTGAAAATTTGCCAACTAGCAGATGATACTACTTTATTTCTTCAATCAAAAAAATATGTTACTCTTGCAATTAATTTAATAGAAATATTTGGTACTTTCTCAGGCTTAAAATTGAACAAAACAAAAACTGAAGGGATATTGCTAGGCCAATTGAAACACTGTCGTGATAAATGTGAAGATATAAATTGGTGTACTACACCTATTAAAAGTCTTGGAATTTATTTTGGTCACAATAAACAAGAATGTCAAAAATTAAACTTTGAAAAACAGCTTTTAAAATGTAAAAAAATAATAACTGATTGGAGTAAAAGAAATCTTACTATTATAGGAAAGATAGTCATCATCAAATCACTTGTTTTGCCAAACCTAACATATATTGCATCAAACACTATAAATCCTAAAGAAATGTTGCAAAATTTTAAAACTTTGATATATACATAAAATTTTATATGGAAAGGCAAAAAAGATTTTTTGGAAGGTGGACTTAAAATGACAGACATTGATGTTTACATAAAATCACTGCATATCAGCTGGATTTTAAAGTTAAGTGAAGATAAAAATGATAATTGGACAATCATTCCAAAATTTTATTTTAACAAATTAGGGGAAAATCTTCTTGTATTCAAAATGAATTTAAAAAGTATTAAAGACATTGATAAAAATAAGTTACAAAATATGCCAGACTTTTACAAGCAACTAATTAAAGATTGGATTAGTGAAAAAGGAGGAAACACAAAATATCCCAAAAGATTTTTTGAAATTAGAAAACAAGTTTTGTGGGGAAATGATAATATTAGTTTAACAGAAAATGTCTAAACTTTGACGATTGGATAAAAAGTGATATAATTACAATAAATGATATCATTGATGAAGAAGGTAAAATCTCTAAAACAACCATCTTATCTAAGCTTAAATATAAACAAAATTGGATAAACCAAATATATATGTTAAAAAAGGCTATTCCAATGAACTGGAAATTAATTCTTTGTACTGAAGAATCCATCAAAACTAAAGTTAAAGTTGTTAACGACTTAAAAATTAGGTACACAACAATAACTCCATTAACGAGCACTAGAGAACTTTATAAAATGTTCAAACTAAAAGACAATCATGAAAAACCGAACGGCTTTCTGTTGTGGGAAAAATTATTTGACAAAAATTTAAGTTACAAGTTCAAAAATAACTTTGTTTTCATTTTTCAATATCTCACTGATAACAGATTAAAAATGTTTAGATGGAAACTTATTCACTATATTCTGCCATGTAATGAACTATTAAAAAAGTGGAAAATTACTGAAGACAACTTATGTAAGCATTGTAAAGAAAAAGATAACTATGAACACTTTTTTGTCAACTGCTTATTTAATACAGACTTCCTAAAAATAGCAATGAAATTAATGAACTCCCTAGGTATAGACAAAAACATTATAGATCTTGAAAATCTAGTAATAGGGTATAAAATTGAAGACTCAGCATACTTTGATATTAACTACATACTAACAATAATATCCTTTTCATTATATAAAGCATATTATGTCTCAGAAAAGAAAACAAAAAAATAAACATTTTGAAAATTTTCCAAAAAGAAATTTCAGATATTATTGAAATGAACAATTTTAATAACAAAAATAATAATTCTAAAAACAAATAGATTCATTGAAGATTTTTTAAAAAATCAGAATTAAATCAATTTAAATGTTTGAAACATTATTTTATAAAAAGTAAAAACATAGTAATTTGTAAACACAATTGTTAATTGTTTACAAGCCATATATGGTCATGTTTATTCACAAGTTCAATCATGCATGTCGGCATGTTTGTAAAAATGTTCAACCATGCATAGGTAACGACATGGTACATATTGTTGTTTTATTCATAAACATTATAGGGGGAAAAAAAAGATAAACATGTGTAATTACGATTATTTAATAATTTATTCTAGTGTAGACAAATTGTGAATTGTGCACGCTAAAATGAATGACTTAACTTGTGTAATACATATACACGACGACATACAATAGATCAGTAGAAATTTAAACAAAAATTGCATACTTACCAAATTTTATAAAATAAGTTAAATCCTGTTTATATAAGAATATTTAGACACAATCAATAATGCGATAACGCACATGCTTGCTGAAACAACACTAACTATGCCCAATTTCTTTCAATGGAATACGGATCATATGATAAAATCGATAACGGAAAAGATTCCAGAAAAGTTAATGTATAATAAAAAAGGGAAAGAAATTATTTAACAAAGATCTGTATGTGTATTCACAATATTTATTTTATATAATTGTGAAATCAATTGTACTATAGATACTAATATTATGAATAAGTTATATCTTACCAAATAGTGCTTCCCTAAACTATTAGGTAAACTAACATGAGGGATACTAAGTTACAAGCTGTAAACTTAGTAAATTGTTACAGCAAATATGCAATAAAGATATTATTACGTTTAAAAAAAAAAAAAAAAAAAACACATGGGAGGGGATAGATACATATGGTATCAAATGGAACGCGACACATACTCACAGTACCACAGGGAAGGGGATAGATACATATAGCATCAAAAGGAACAGGACACACACTTACAGTGCCACAGGGAAGGGGATGGATACATATAGTATCAAAGGTAACGCGACACATACTTACACTACCACATGGAAGGGGATAGATACATATAATATCAGAGGGAACGTGACACATACTTACAGCACCACAGGGAAGGCAATATATACATATAGTATCAAAAGGAACGCGACACATACTTACTGTACAGCAGGAAAGGGGATAGATACATATAATATTAAAAGGAACGCGACACATACTTACAGTACCACAGGAAAGGGGATAGATACATATAGTATCAAAAGTAACGCGACACATATTAACAGTCCCACAGGGAAGGGGATAGATACATATACTATCATAGGGAACGCGACACATACTTACAGTACCCCAGGGAAGGGGGGAGATACATATAGTATCAAAGGGAACACGACACATACTACCAATACCACAGGGAAGGGGATATATACATATAATATCCCCTTCCCTGTGGTAGTGTAAGTATGTGTCGCGTTCCTTTTGATACTATATGTATCAAAAGGAACGCGACAATTACTTACACTACCACAGGGAAAGGGATAGATACATATAGTATCGAAGGAAACGCGACACATACTTACACTACCACAGGGAAGGGGATATATACATTTAGTATCAAAGAGAACGCGAGACATACTTACAGTACCACAGGGAAGGGAATAGATACATATAGTATCAAAAGGAACGCAACACATACTTACACTACCACAGGAAAGGGTATAGATACATATTGTATCAAAAGGAACGCAATACATACTTACAGTACCACAGGGAAGGGGATATATACATATACTATCAAAAGGAACGCGACACATACTTACAGTACCACAGGGAAGGGGATAGATACATATAGTATCAAAAAGAACGCGATACATACTTACAGTACCACAGGGAAGGGAATTGATAAATATAGTATCAAAAAGTACAGGACACACACTTACAGTGCCACAGGGAAGGGGGATGGATACATATAGTATCAAAAGTAACGCGACACATACTTACACTACCACATGGAAGGGGATAGATACATATAATATCAGAAGGAACGTGACACATACTTACAGTACCACAGGGAAGGCAATATATACATATAGTATCAAAAGGAACGCGACACATACTTACTGTACCACAGGGAAGGGGATAGATACATATAGTTTCAAAAGGAACGCGACACATATTTACAGTACCACAGGAAAGGGGATAGATACATATAGTATCAAAAGTAACGCGACACATACTTACAGTACCACAGGGAAGGGAATTGATACATATAGTATCAAAAGAAATGCGACACATACTTACAGTACCACAGGGAAGGGGGAGATACATATAGTATCAAAGGGAACGCGACACATACTTACAGGACCACAGGAAAGAGAATAGATACATAAAGTATCAAAAGGAACGCGATATTAAAACAACGAGACACATACTTACAGTACCACAGGGAAGGGGATAGATACATATAGTATCAAAGGAAACGCGATGCATACTACCAGTACCATAGGAAAGGGATATATACATATAGTATCAAAGGGAACGGGACACATACTTACAGTACCACAGAGAAGGGTATAGATATAATTAGTATCAAAGGGAACGCGATACATATTTACAGTACTACAGGGAAGGGGATAGATACATATAGTATCAAAAGGAACGCGACACATACTTACAGTACCACAGAGAAGGAGATAGATACATATTGTATCAAAAGAAACGCGACACATACTCACAGTACCAGAGGGAAGGGGATATATATATAGTATCACAAGAATGCGATACATACTTACACTATAACAGGGAAGGGTATAGATACATAGTGTATCAAAAGTAAGGCGACACATACTTACACTAACACAGGGAAGGGGATTGATACATATAGTATCAAAAGGAACGCGACACATACTTACACTACCACAGGGAAAGGGATAGATACATATAGTATCGAAGGAAACGCGACACATACTTACACTACCACAGGGAAGGGGATATATACATTTAGTATCAAAGAGAACGCGAGACATACTTACAGTACCACAGGGAAGGGAATAGATACATATAGTATCAAAAGGAACGCAACACATACTTACACTACCACAGGAAAGGGTATAGATACATATTGTATCAAAAGGAACGCAATACATATTTACAGTACCACAGGGAAGGGGATAGATACATATACTATCAAAAGGAACGCGACACATACTTACAGTACCACAGGGAAGGGGATAGATACATATAGTATCAAAAGGAACGCGACACATACTTACAGTATCACAGGGAAGGGGATAGATACTTATAGTATCAAAAGGAACAGGAAACATACTTACACTACCACATGGAAGGGGATAGATACATATAATATCAGAGGGAACGTGACACATACTTACAGTACCACAGGGAAGGCAATATGTACATATAGTATCAAAAGGAACGCTACACATACTTACTGTACCACAGGGAAGGGAATAGATACATATAGTATCAAAAGGAACGCTACACATACTTACAGTACCACAGGATAGGGGATAGATACATATAGTATCAAAAGTAACGCGACACATACTTACAGTACCACAGGGAAGGGATATATACATATAGTATCAAAGGAAACGCGACACATACTGACAGTAACACAGGGAAGGGGAAAGATAAATATAGTATCAAATGGAACGCCACACATACTTCGAGTACCACACGGAAGAGGGAAGATACATAAAGTATCAAATGGAACGCGACACATACTTACAGTACCACACGGAAGGGGAAAGATACATATAGTATCAAATGGAACGCGACACATACTTACAGCACCACAGGGAAGGGAATTGATACATATAGTTTCAAAAGGAACAGGACACACACTTACAGTACCACAGGGAAGGGGATGGATACATATAGTATCAAAAGTAACGCGACACATACTTACACTACCACATGGAAGGGGATAGATACATATAATATCAGAGGGAACGTGACACATACTTACAGTACCACAGGGAAGGCAATATGTACATATAGTATCAAAAGGAACGCTACACATACTTACTGTACCACAGGGAAGGGAATAGATACATATAGTATCAAAAGGAACGCTACACATACTTACAGTACCACAGGATAGGGGATAGATACATATAGTATCAAAAGTAACGCGACACATACTTACAGTACCACAGGGAAGTGGGAAGATACATAAAGTATCAAAAGTAACGCGACACATACTTACAGTACCACAGGGAAGGGGGAAGATACATATAGTATCAAAAGAAATGCGACACATACTTACAGTACCTAAGGGAATAGGGGAGATACATATAGTATCAAAGGGAACGCAACACATACTTACAAAACCACAGGAAAGAGAATAGATACATAAAGTATCAAAAGGCACGCGATACATACTTACAGTACCACAGGGAAGGGGAAAGATACATATAGTATCAAAAGGAACGCGACACATACTTACAGTTCCACAGGGAAGGAGATAGATACATTTAGAATCAAAAGGAACGCGACACATACTTACAGTACCACAGGGAACGGGATAGATAAATATAGTATCAAAAGTAACGCGTCACATACTTACAAAACCACAGGGAACGGGATAGATACATATAGTATCAAAAGGAACGCGACACATACTTACAGTTCCACAGGGAAGGGGATAGATACATTTAGAATCAAAAGGAACGCGACACATACTAACAGTACCACAGAGAAGGGGATAGATACATATAGTATCAAAGGGAACGCGACACATACTTACGGTACCACAGGGAAAGGGGGAGATACATATAGTATCAAAGGGAACGCGACACATACCTACAGTACCAAATGGAAGGGGATATAAAAATAAAGTATCAAAGGGAACGCGACACATACTTACAGTACAACAGGGAAGGGGGAAGTTACATATAGTATCAAAAGGAACGCGACACATACTTACAGTACCACAGGTAAGGGGATAGATACATAAAGTATCAGAGGGAACGCGACACATACTTACAGTACCACAGGGAAGGCAATTTCTACATATAGTATCAAAAGGAACGCGACACATACTTAAAGTACCACAGGGAAGGGGATAGATACATATTGTATCAAAGGGAACGTGACACATACCTACAGTGCCACAGGGAAGGGCGGAGATACATATAGTATCAAAAGGAACGCTACACATACTTACAGTACCACAGGAAAGGGGATAGATACATATAGTATCAAAAGTAACGCGACACATACTTACAGTACCACAGGGAAGGGGGAAGATACATATAGTATCAAAAGTAACGCGACACATACTTACAGTACCACAGGGAAGGGGGAAGATACATATAGTATCAAAAGAAATGCGACACATTTTTACAGTACCACAGGGAAGGGGGAGATACATATAGTATCAAAGGGAACGCGACACATACTTACAGGACCACAGGAAAGAGAATAGATACATAACGTATCAAAAGGAACGCGATACATACTTACAGTACCACAGGGAAGGGGAAAGATACATATAGTATCAAAAGGAACGCGACACATACTTACAGTTCCACAGGGAAGGGGATAGATACATTTAGAATCAAAAGAAACGCGACACATACTTACAGTACCACAGGGAACGGGATAGATACATACAGTATCAAAAGTAACGCGTCACATACTTACAGTACCACAGGGAACGGGATAGATACATATAGTATCAAAAGGAACGCGACACATACTTACAGTTCCACAGGGAAGGGGATAGATACATTTAGAATCAAAAGGAACGCGACACATACTTACAGTACCACAGAGAAGCGTATAGATACATATAGTATCAAAGGGAACGCGACACATACTTACGGTACCACAGGGAAAGGGGGAGATACATATAGTATCAAAGGGAACGCGACACATACCTACAGTACCAAATGGAAGGGGATATATACATAAAGTATCAACGGGAACGCGACACGTACTTACAGTACCACAGGTAAGGGGATAGATACATATAACATATCGTATCAGAGGGAACGCGACACATACTTACAGTACCACAGGGAAGGCAATTTCTACATATAGTATCAAAAGGAACGCGAAACATACTTAAAGTACCACAGGGAAGAGGATAGATACATATTGTATCAAAGGGAACGTGACACATACCTACAGTACCACAGGGAAGGGGGGAGATACATATAGTATCAAAAGTAACGCAACACATACTTACAGTTCCACATGGAAGGGGGAGATACATATAGTATCAAAGGGAACGCGACACATACTTACAGGACCACAGGAAAGGGGATAGATACATATAGTATCAGAGGGAACGCGATTCATACTTACAGTACCACAGGGAAGGCAATTTATACATATAGTATCAAAAGGAACGCGACACATACTTAAAGTACCACAGGGAAGGGGATAGATACATATTGTATCAAAGGGAACGCAACACATACTTACAGTACCACAGGAAAGGTAACGATACACATAGTATCAAAGGGAACGCGACTTATATTTACAGCACCACAGGAAAGAGGATAGATACATATATTATCAAAGGGAACGCGACACATACTTACAGTACCACAGGGAAGGGGATAGATACATATAGTATCAAAAGGAACGCGACACATAGTTACAGTACAACAGGGAAGGGGATAGATACATATAGTATCAAAAGGAACGCAACACATACTTACAGTACCACAGGGAAGGGGATAAATACATATAGTATCAAATGGAACGCGACACATACTTACAGGACCACAGGAAAGAGAATAGATACATATAGTATCAAAAGAAACAGGACACACACTTACAGTACCACAGGGAAGGGGATGGATACATATAGTATCAAAAGGAACGCGATACATACTTACAGTACCACAGGGAAGGGGGAAGATACATATAGTATCAACAGGAACGCGACACATACTTACAGTACCACAGGGAACGGGATAGATACATATAGTATCAAAAGGAACGCGACACATACTTACAATACCAAAGGAAAGGGTATAGATACATATTGTATCAAAAGGAACGCAATACATACTTACACTACCATAAGAAAGGGTATAGATACATATTGTATCAATGGGAACGCCACACATACTTACAGTACCACAGGGAAGGATAAAGATACATATAGTATCAAAGGGAACGCGACACATACTTACAGCACCACAGGGAATGGTATAGATACATATAGTATCAAAGGGAACGCGACACATACTTACAGTACCACAGAGAAGGAGATAGATACATATAGTATCAAAGGAAACGCGACACATACTCACAGTACCACAGGGAAGGGGATATATATATAGTATCACAAGAATGCGATACATACTTACACTACCACAGGGAAGGGTATAGATAGATATAGTATCAAAAGGAACGCGACACATACTTACACTACCTCAGGGAAGGGGATTGATACATATAGTATCAAAAGGAACGCGACACATACTTACACTACCACAGGTAAAGGGAAAGATACAGATAGTATCGAAGGAAACGCGACACATACTCACACTACCACAGGGAAGGGGATATATACATTTAGTATCAAAGAGAACGCGATACATACTTACAGTACCACAGGGAAGGGAATAGATACATATAGTATCAAAAGGAACGCGACACATACTTACACTACCACAGGAAAGGGTATAGATACATATTGTATCAAAAGGAACGCAATACATACTTACAGTACCACAGGGAAGGGGATAGATACATATACTATCAAAAGGAACGCGACACATACTTACAGTACCACAGGGAAGGGGATAGATACATATAGTATCAAAAGGAACGCGACACATACTTACAGTACCACAGGGAAGGGGATAGATACTTATAGTATCAAAAGGAACGCGACACATACTTACAGTACAACAGGGAAGGGATATATACATATACTATCAAAGGGAACGCGACACATACTGACAGTACCACAGGGAAGGGGAGAGATACATATAGTATCAAATGGATCGCCACACATACTTCGAGTACCACACAGAAGGGGGAAGATACATATAGTATCAAATGGAACGCGACACATAATTACAGTACCACACGGAAGGGGAAAGATACATATAGTATCAAATGGAATGCCACACATACTTCGAGTACCACACGGAAGGGGGAAGATATATATAGTATCAAATGGAACGCGACACATACTTACAGTACCACACGGAAGGGGAAAGATACATATAGTATTAAAGGGAACGCGACACATACTTACAGCACCACAGGGAAGGGAATTGATACATATAGTATCAAAAGGAACAGGACACACACTTACAGTACCACAGGGAAGGGGATGGATACATATAGTATCAAAAGTAACGCGACACATACTTACACTACCACATGGAAGGGGATAGATACATATAATATCAGAGGGAACGTGACACATTCTTACAGTACCACAGGGAAGGCAATATATACATATAGTATCAAAAGGAACGCGACACATACTTACTGTACAACAGGGAAGGGGATAGATACATATAGTATCAAAAGGAACGCGACACATACTTACAGTACCACAGGAAAGGGGATAGATACATATAGTATCAAAAGTAACGCGACATATACTTACAGTACCACAGGGAAGGGGGAAGATACATATAGTATCAAAAGTAACGCGACACATACTTACACTACCACAGGGAAGGGGGAAGATACATATAGTATCAAAAGAAATGCGACACATACTTACAGTACCACAGGGAAGAGGGAGATACATATAGTATCAAAGGGAACGCGACACATACTTACAGGACCACAGGAAAGAGAATAGATACATAAAGTATAAAAAGGAACGCGATACATACTTACACTACCACAGGGAAGGGAGAAGATACATATAGTATCAACAGGAACGCGACACATACTTACAGTACCACAGGGAACGGGATAGATACATATAGTATCAAAAGTAACGCGTCACATACTTACAGTACCACAGGGAACGGGATAGATACATATAGTATCAAAAGCAACGCGACACATACTTACACTACCACAGGGAAGGGTATAGATACATTTAGTATCAACGAGAACGCGATACATACTTACAGTACCACAGGGAAGGGAACAGATACATATAGTATCAAAAGGAACGCAACACATACTTACACTACCACAGGAAAGGGTATAGATACATATTGTATCAAAAGGAACCCAATACATACTTACAGTACCACAGGGAAGGGGATAGATACATATAGTATTAAAACAACGAGACACATACTTACAGTACCACAGGGAAGGGGATAGATACATATAGTATCAAAGGAAACGCGATGCATACTAACAGTACCATAGGAAAGGGGATATATACATATAGTATCAAAGGGAACGGGACACATACTTACAGTACCACAGGGAAGGGTATAGATACAATTAGTATCAAAGGGAACGCGATACATATTTACAGTACTACAGGGAAGGGGATAGATACATATAGTATCAAAGGGAACGCGACACATACTTACAGTACCACAGAGAAGGAGATAGATACATATTGTATCAAAAGAAACGCGACACATACTCACAGTACCACAGGGAAGGGGATATATATATAGTATCACAAGAATGCGATACATACTTACACTACCACAGGGAAGGGTATAAATACATATAGTATCAAAAGGAAGGCGACACATACTTACACTACCACAGGGAAGGGGATTGATACATATAGTATCAAAAGGAACGCGACACATACTTACACTACCACAGGGAAAGGGATAGATACATATAGTATCGAAGGAAACGCGACACATACTTACACTACCACAGGGAAGGGGATATATACATTTAGTATCAAAGAGAACGCGATACATACTTACAGTACCACAGGGAAGGGAATAGATACATATAGTATCAAAAGGAACGCAACACATACTTACACTACCACAGGAAAGGGTATAGATACATATTGTGTCAAAAGGAACGCAATAAATACTTACAGTACCACAGGGAAGGGGATAGATACATATAGTATTAAAACAACGAGACACATACTTACACTACCACAGGGAAAGGGATAGATACATATAGTATCGAAGGAAACGCGACACATACTTACACTACCACAGGGAAGGGGATATATACATTTAGTATCAAAGAGAACGCGATACATACTTACAGTACCACAGGGAAGGGAATAGATACATATCGTATCAAAAGGAACGCAACACATACTTACACTATCACAGGAAAGGGTATAGATACATATTGTATCAAAAGGAACGCAATACATACTTACAGTACCACAGGGAAGGGGATAGATACATATACAAATGTACTATCAAAAAGAACGCGACACATACTTACAGTACCACAGGGAAGGGGATAGATACATATAGTATCAAAAGGAACGCGACACATACTTACAGTACCACAGGGAAGGGGATAGATACTTATAGTATCAAAAGGAACGCGACACATACTTACAGCACCACAGGGAAGGGAATTGATACATATAGTAGCAAAAAGAACAGGACACACACTTACAGTACCACAGGGAAGGGGATGGATACATATAGTATCAAAAGTAACGCGACACATACTTACACTACCACATGGAAGGGGATAGATACATATAATAGCAGAGGGAACGTGACACATACTTACAGTACCACAGGGAAGGCAATATATACTTACAGTATCAAAAGGAACGCGACTCATACTTACAGTACCACAGGGAAGGGATATATACATATAGTATCAAAGGGAACGCGACACATACTTGGAGTACCACACGGACGGGGGAAGATACATATAGTATCAAATGGAACGCGACACATACTTACAGTACCACACGGAAGGGGGAAGATACATATAGTATCAAATGGAACGCGACACATACTTACAGCACCACAGGGAAGGGAATTGATACATATAGTATCAAAAAGTACAGGACACACACTTACAGTGCCACAGGGAAGGGGGATGGATACATATAGTATCAAAAGTAACGCGACACATACTTACACTACCACATGGAAGGGGATAGATACATATAATATCAGAAGGAACGTGACACATACTTACAGTACCACAGGGAAGGCAATATATACATATAGTATCAAAAGGAACGCGACACATACTTACTGTACCACAGGGAAGGGGATAGATACATATAGTTTCAAAAGGAACGCGACACATATTTACAGTACCACAGGAAATGGGATAGATACATATAGTATCAAAAGTAACGCGACACATACTTACAGTACCACAGGGAAGGGGGAAGATACATATAGTATCAAAAGAAATGCGACACATACTTACAGTACCACAGGGAAGGGGGAGATACATATAGTATCAAAGGGAACGCGACACATACTTACAGGACCACAGGAAAGAGAATAGATACATAAAGTATCAAAAGGAACGCGATACATACTTACAGTACCACAGGGAAGGGGAAAGATACATATAGTATCAACAGGAACGCGACACATACTGACAGTACCACAGGGAACGGGATAGATACATATAGTATCAAAAGGAACGCGACACATACTTACACTATCACAGGGAAAGGGATAGATACATATAGTATCAAAGGGAACGCGACACATACTTACACTATAACAGAGAAGGGTATAGATATATATAGTATTAAAGGGAACGCAACACATACTTACAGTACCACAGGGAAGGGTATAGATACATACAGTATTAAAACAACGAGACACATACTTACAGTACCACAGGGAAGGGGATAGATACATATAGTATCAAAGGAAACGCAATGCATACTAACAGTACCATAGGAAAGGGGATATATACATATAGTATCAAAGGGAACGGGACACATACTTACAGTACCACAGGGAAGGGTAAAGATATAATTTAAGGGTATAGATACATACAGTATTAAAACAACGAGACACATACTTACAGTACCACAGGGAAGGGGATAGATACATATAGTATCAAAGGAAACGCAATGCATACTAACAGTACCATAGGAAAGGGGATAGATACATAGAGTATCAAAAGGAACCCGACACATACTTACAGTACCACAGAGAAGGAGATAGATACATATTGTATCAAAAGGAAGGCGACACATACACTAAAACGCGATGCATACTTACACTAACACAGGGAAGGGGATTGATACATATAGTATCGAAGGAAACGCGACACATACTTACACTACCACAGGGAAGGGGATATATACATTTAGTATCAAAGAGAACGCGAGACATACAGTATCAAAAGGAACGCGACAATTACTTACACTACCACAGGGAAAGGGATAGATACATATAGTATCAAAAGGAACGCGACAATTACTTACACTACCACAGGGAAAGGGATAGATACATATAGTATCGAAGGAAACGCGACACATACTTACACTACCACAGGGAAGGGGATATATACATTTAGTATCAAAGAGAACGCGAGACATACTTACAGTACCACAGGGAAGGGAATAGATACATATAGTATCAAAAGGAACGCAACACATACTTACACTACCACAGGAAAGGGTATAGATACATATTGTATCAAAAGGAACGCAATACATACTTACAGTACCACAGGGAAGGGGATATATACATATACTATCAAAAGGAACGCGACACATACTTACAGTACCACAGGGAAGGGGATAGATACATATAGTATCAAAAAGAACGCGAAACATACTTACAGTACCACAGGGAAGGGAATTGATAAATATAGTATCAAAAAGTACAGGACACACACTTACAGTGCCACAGGGAAGGGGGATGGATACATATAGTATCAAAAGTAACGCGACACATACTTACACTACCACATGGAAGGGGATAGATACATATAATATCAGAAGGAACGTGACACATACTTACAGTACCACAGGGAAGGCAATATATACATATAGTATCAAAAGGAACGCGACACATACTTACTGTACCACAGGGAAGGGGATAGATACATATAGTTTCAAAAGGAACGCGACACATATTTACAGTACCACAGGAAAGGGGATAGATACATATAGTATCAAAAGTAACGCGACACATACTTACAGTACCACAGGGAAGGGAATTGATACATATAGTATCAAAAGAAATGCGACACATACTTACAGTACCACAGGGAAGGGGGAGATACATATAGTATCAAAGGGAACGCGACACATACTTACAGGACCACAGGAAAGAGAATAGATACATAAAGTATCAAAAGGAACGCGATATTAAAACAACGAGACACATACTTACAGTACCACAGGGAAGGGGATAGATACATATAGTATCAAAAGGAACGCGACACATACTTACACTACCACAGGGAAAGGGATAGATACATATAGTATCGAAGGAAACGCGACACATACTTACACTACCACAGGGAAGGGGATATATACATTTAGTATCAAAGAGAACGCGAGACATACTTACAGTACCACAGGGAAGGGAATAGATACATATAGTATCAAAAGGAACGCAACACATACTTACACTACCACAGGAAAGGGTATAGATACATATTGTATCAAAAGGAACGCAATACATACTTACAGTACCACAGGGAAGGGGATAGATACATATAGTATCAAGGGGAACGCGACACATACTTACAGTACCACATGGAAGGGGATATTATACATAAAGTATCAAAGGGAACGCGACACATACTTACAGTACTACAGGGAAGGGGGTAGATACTTATAGTATCAAACAAATGCGATACATACTTACAGTACCACAGGAAAGGGATGGATACATAATGTATCACAGGAAAAAGGACACACATACTTGCAGTACCACAGGGAAGTTGAAAGATACATATATAATCAAAGGGAACGCGACACATACTTACAGTACCACAGGGAAGGGGATATATACATATAGTATCAAAACGAACGCGACACATACTTACAGTACCACAGGGAAGGGGATAAATACATATGGTATCAAAAGGAACGCGACACATACTTACAGTACCACAGGGAAGGGTAAAGATACATATAGTATCAAAGGGAACACGACACATACTTACAGTACCACAGGGAAGGGGATAGATACATATAGTATCAAGGGGAACGCGACACATACTTACAGTACCACAGGGAAGGGGATAGATACATATAGTATCAAAAGGAACGCGACACATACTTACAGTACCACAGGGAAGGGGATAGATACATATAGTATCAAAAGGAACGCGAAACATACTTACAGTACCATACGGAAGGGGGAAGATACATATAGTATCACATAAAACGCGACACATACTTACAGTACCACAGGGAAAAGAATTGATACATATAGTATCAAAAGGAACAGGACACACACTTACAGAACCACAGGGAAGGGGAAAGATACATATAGTATCAAAAGGAAGGCGACACATACTAACAATACCACAGGAAAGGGTATATATACATATTTTATCAAAATGAACGCAATACATACTTACACTACCACAAGAAAGGGTATAGATACATATTGTATCAAAGGGAACGCCACACATACTTACAGTACCACAGGGAAGGGTAAAGATACATATAGTATCAAAGGGAACGCGACACATACTAACAGCACCACAGGGAAGAGGATAGATACATATAGTATCAAAGGGAACGCGACAAATACTTAAAGTACCACAGGGAAAGGGATAGATACATAAAGTATCAAAAGGAACGCGACACATACTTGCAGTATCAGAGGGAAGGGGATAGATACATATAGTATCGAAAGGAACGCGACACCAACTTACAGTACCACAGGGAAGGGAATAGATACATATAGTATCAAATGGAACGCGACACATACTTAGAGTACCACAGGGAAGGGGATAGATACATATAGTATCAAAAGGCAGGCGACACATACTTACCGTACCCCAGGGAAGGAGATAGATACATTTAGTATCAAAGGGAACGCGACACATAGTTACAGTACCACAGGGAAGGATATAAATACATATAGTATCAAAAGGAATGCGACACATAGTTACACTACCACAGGGAAGGGGATAAATGCATATAGTATCAAAAGGAACGCGACACATACTTACAGTACCATACGGAAGGGTGAAGATACATATAGTATCAAAAGGGAACGCGACACATACTAAGAGTACCACAGGGAAGGGGATAGATACATATAGTATCAAAAGGAAGGCGACACATACTTACAATACCACAGGAAAGGGTATAGATACATATTTTATCAAAATGAACGCAATACATACTTACACTACCACAAAAAAGGGTATAGATACATATTGTATCAAAGGGAACGCCACACATACTTACAGCACCACAGGGAAGGGTAAAGATATATATAGTATCAAAGGGAACGCGACACATAATAACAGCACCACAGGGAAGGGGATAGATACATATAGTATCAAAGGGAACGCGACAAATACTTACAGTACCAGAGGGAAAGGGATACATACATATAGTATCAAAAGGAACGCGACACATACTTGCAGTATCAGAGGGAAGGGGATGGATACATATAGTATCAAAAGGAACGCGACACCAACTTACAGTACCACAGGGAAGGGGATAGATACATATAGTATCAAATGGAACGCGACACATACTGAAAGTACCACAGGGAAGGCAATATATACATATAGTATCAAAAGGAACACGACACATACTTACAGTACCACAGGGAAGGGGATGGATACATATAGTATCAAAAGGAACGCAACACATAAATACAGTACCACAGGGAAGGGGGTAGATACATATAGTATCAAAAATAAAGCGACACATACTTACAGTACAACATGGAAGGGGGAAGTAACATATAGTATCAAAAAGAACGCGACACATAACTACAGTACCACAGGGAAGGGGGGAGATACATATAGTATCAAAGGGAACGCGACACATACTTACAGTACCACAGGGAAGGGGGAAGTTACTTATAGTATCAAAAGGAACGCGACACATACTTACAGTACCACAGGGAAGGGGATAGATGCATATAGTATCAAAGGGAACGCGACACATACTGACAGTACCACAGGGAAGGTGGTAGATACATATAGTATCAAAAGTAACGCGACACATACTTACACTACCACATGGAAGGGGCTAGATACATATAGTATCAGAGGGAACGCGACACATACATACAGTACCACAGGGAAGGCAATATATACATATAGTATCAAAAGGAACGCGACACATACTTACAGTACCACAGGGAAGGGGGAGGATACATATAGTATCAAAAGGAACGCGACACATACTTACAGTAACATAGGGAACGGGATAGATACATATAGTATCAAAACGAACGCGACACATACTCACAGTACCACAGGGAAGGGGGGAGATACATATAGTATCAAAAGGAACGCGACACATACTTATAGTTCCACAGGGAAGGGGATAGATACATATAGTATCGAAAGGAACGCGACACATACTTACAGTAACATAGGAAACGGGATAGATACATATAGTATCAAAACGAACGCGACACATACTTACAGTACCACAGGGAAGGCAATATATACATATAGTATCAAAAGGAACACGACACATACTTACGGTACCATAGGGAAGGGGATAGATACATATAGTATCAAAAGGAACGCGACACATAAATACAGTACCACAGAGAAGGGTATAGATACAGTTAGTATCAAAAGTAACGAGACACATACTTACAGTACAACAGGGAAGGGAGAAGATACATATAGTATCAAAAGGAACGCGATACATACCTACAGTACCACAGGGAAGGGGGAGATACATATAGTATCAAGGGGAACGCGACACATACTTACAGTACCACATGGAAGGGGATATTATACATAAAGTATCAAAGGGAACGCGACACATACTTACAGTACTACAGGGAAGGGGGTAGATACTTATAGTATCAAACAAATGCGATACATACTTACAGTACCACAGGAAAGGGATGGATACATAATGTATCACAGGAAAAAGGACACACATACTTGCAGTACCACAGGGAAGTTGAAAGATAGATATATAATCAAAGGGAACGCGACACATACTTACAGTACCACAGGGAAGGGGATATATACATATAGTATCAAAACGAACGCGACACATACTTACACTATCACAGGGAAGGGTACAGATACATATAGTATCAACAGGAACGCGATACATACTTATAGTACCACAGGGAAGGGGTAGATACTTATAGTATCAAAGGGAACGCGATACATACCTACAGTACCACAGGAAAGGATATAGATACATATAGTATCAAAAGGAACGCGACACATGCTAACAGTACCAGAGGGAAGGGGATAGATACATATAGTATTAAAACGAACGCGACACTTTCTCATAGTACCACAGGGAAGGGGATAGATAAATATAGTATCAAAAGGAACGCGACACATACTAACACTACAACAGGGAAGGGTATAGATACATATAGTATCAAAAGGAACGCGATACATACTTACAATACCACAGGGAAGGGGGTAGATACCAATAGTATCAAAAGAACGCGATGCATACTTACAGTACCACAGGAAGGGAATGATACATAAAGTATCACCGGAAAAAGTACACACATACTTACAGTATCACTGGAAAGGGGATAGATACATATAGTATCAAAGGGAACGCGAAACATACTTACAGTTCCACAGGGAAGGGGATAGATACCTATAGTAACAAAAGGAACGCGACACATACTTACAGTACCACAGGGAAGGGTATAGATACATATAGTATCAAAGGGAACGTGACACATACTTACAGTTCCACAGGGAAGGGGATAGATACCTATAGTAACAAGAGGAACGCGACACATGCTTACAGTACCACAGGGAAGGGAATAGATACATATAGTATCAAAAGGAACGTGACACATACTTACAATACCACAAGGAAAGGGATAGATACATATACTATCAAAGGGAAGGCAACATATACTGACAGTACCACAGGGAAGGGGGTAGATACATATAGTATCAAAAGTAACGCGACACATACTTACAGTACCACAGGGAAGGGGATAGATACATATAGTATCAAAAGTAACGCGACACATACTTACAGTACCACAGGGAAGGGGGAAGATACATATAGTATCAAAAGGAACGCAACACATACTTACAGTACCACAGGGAAGGGGATAGATATATATAGTATCAAAAATAACGCGACACATACTTACACTACCACAGGGAAGGGGATAGATACATATAGTATCAAAAGTAACGCGACACATACTTACAGTACCACAGGGAAGGGGGAAGATACATATAGTATCAAAAGCAACGAAACACATACTTACAGTACCACAGGGAAGGGGGAAGATACATATAGTATCAAAAGGAACGCAACACATACTTACAGTACCACAGGGAAGGGGGAAGATACATATAGTATCAAAAGGAACGCGACACATACTTACAGTTCCACAGGGAAGGGGATAGATACATATAGTATCAAAAGGAACGCGACACATACTTACAGTACCACAGGGAAGGGGGAAGATACATATAGTATCAAAAGGAACGCGACACATACTTACAGTTCCACAGGGAAGGGGATAGATACATATAGTATCAAAAGGAACGCGACACATACTTACAGTAACACAGGGAAGGGGATAGATACATATAGTATCAAAGGGAACGCGACACATACTTAGAGCACCACAGGGAAGGGGATAGATACATATAGTATCAAAGGGAACGCGACACATACAGTACCACAGGGAAGGGGATAGATACATATAGTATCAAAAGGAACACAACACATACTTACACTACCACAGGAAAGGGTATAGATGCTTATTGTATCAAAGGGAACGCGAAACATACTTATAGTACCACAGGGAAGGGTAAAGATACATATAGTATCATAGGGAACGCGACACATACTTACAGCACCACAGGGAAGAGGATAGATACATTAAGTATCAAAGGAAACGCGACACATACTTACAGTACCACAGGGGAGGGGATAGATGCATATAGTATCAAAAGTAACGCGACACATACAGTACCACAGGGAAGGGGATAGATACATATAGTATCAAAAGGAACACAACACATACTTACACTACCACAGGAAAGGGTTTAGATGCTTATTGTATCAAAGGGAACGCGAAACATACTTATAGTACCACAGGGAAGGGTAAAGATACATATAGTATCATAGGGAACGCGATACATACTTACACTACCACATGGAAGGGGATAGATACATATAGTATCAGAGGGAACGCGACACATACTAACAGTACCACAAGGAAGGCAATATATACATATAATATCAAAAGGAACGCGACACATACTTACAGTACCACAGGGAAGGGGATAGATACATATGGTATCAAAAGGAACGCAACACATACTTACAGTACCACAGGGAAGGGAATTGATACATATAGTATCAAAGGGAACGCGACACATACTTACAGTACCACAGGGAAGGGGATAGATACATATAGTATCAAAGGGAACGCGACACATACTTACAGTACCACAGGGAAGGGGATAGATACATATAGTATCAAAAGAAATGCGACACATAGTTACACTACCACAGGGAAGGGGATAAATGCATATAGTATCAAAAGGAACGCGACACATACTTACAGTACCATACGGAAGGGTGAAGATACATATAGTATCAAAAGGGAACGCAACCCATACTTAGAGTACCACAGGGAAGGGGATAAACACATATAGTATCAAAAGGAAGGCGACACATACTTACAATACCACAGGAAAGGGTATAGATACATATTTTATCAAAATGAACGCAATACATACTTACACTACCACAAGAAAGGGTATAGATACATATTGTATCAAAGGGAACGCCACACATACTTACAGTACCACAGGGAAGGGTAAAGGTATATATAGTATCAAAGGGAACGCGACACATAATAACAGCACCACAGGGAAGGGGATAGATACATATAGTATCAAAGGGAACGCGACAAATACTTACAGTACCAGAGGGAAAGGGATACATACATATAGTATCAAAAGAAACGCGACACTGCAGTATCAGAGGGAAGGGGATAGATACATATAGTATCAAAAGGAACGCGACACCAACTTACAGTACCACAGGGAAGGGGATAGATACATATAGTATCAAATGGAACGCGACACATACTCAAAGTACCACAGGGAAGGGTAAAGATACATATAGTATCAAAGGGAACGCGACACATACTTACAGCACCACAGGAAAGGGGATAGATACATATAGTATCAAAGGGAACGCGAAACATACTTACAATACCACAGGGAAGGCAATATATACATATAGTATCAAAAGGAACACGACAAATACTTACAGTACCACAGGGAAGGGGATGGATACATATAGTATCAGAGGGAACGCGACACATACTAACAGTACCACAGGGAAGGCAATATAAACATATTTTATCAAAATGAACGCAATACATACTTACACTACCACAAGAAAGGGTATAGATACATATTGTATCAAAGGGAACGCCACACATACTTACAGTACCACAGGGAAGTGTAAAGATATATATAGTATCAAATGGAACGCGACACATACTCAAAGTACCACAGGGAAGGGGATAGATACATATAGTATCAAAAGAAATGCGACACATAGTTACATTACCACAGGGAAGGGGATAAATGCATATAGTATCAAAAGGAACGCGACACATACTTACAGTACCATACGGAAGGGTGAAGATACATATAGTATCAAAAGGGAACGCGACCCATACTTAGAGTACCACAGGGAAGAAGATAGATACATATAGTATCAAAAGGAAGGCGACACATACTTACAATACCACAGGAAAGGGTATAGATACATATTTTATCAAAATGAACGCAATACATACTTACACTACCACAAGAAAGGGTATAGATACATATTGTATCAAAGGGAACGCCACACATACTTACAGTACCACAGGGAAGGGTAAAGATATATATAGTATCAAAGGGAACGTGACACATAATAACAGCACCACAGGGAAGGGGATAGATACATATAGTATCAAAGGGAACGCGACAAATACTTACAGTACCAGAGGGAAAGGGATACATACATATAGTATCAAAAGGAACGCGACACCAACTTACAGTACCACAGGGAAGGGGATAGATACATATAGTATCAAATGGAACGCGACACATACTCAAAGTACCACAGGGAAGGGTAAAGATACATATAGTATCAAAGGGAACGCGACACATACTTACAGCACCACAGGACAGGGGATAGATACATATAGTATCAAAGGGAACGCGACACATACTTACAGTACCACAGGGAAGGCAATATATACATATAGTATCAAAAGGAACACGACACATACTTTCAGTACCACAGGGAAGGGGATGGATACATATAGTATCAAAGGGAACGCGACACATCAATACAGTACCACAGGGAAGGGGGTAGATACATATAGTATCAAAAATAAAGCGACACATACTTACAGTACAACATGGAAGGGGAAAGTAACATATAGTATCAAAAAGAACGCGACACATAACTACAGGACCACAGGGAAGGGGGAGATACATATAGTATCAAAGGGAACGCGACACATACTTACAGTACCACAGGGAAGGGGATATTATACATAAAGTATCAAAGGGAACGCGACACATACTTACAGTACCACAGGGAAGGGGGAAGTTACTTATAGTATCAAAAGGAACGCGACACATACTTACAGTACCACAGGGAAGGGGTTAGATGCATATAGTATCAAAGGGAACGCGACACATACTGACAGCACCACAGGGAAGGTGGTAGATACATATAGTATCAAAAGTAACGCGAAACATACTTACACTACCACATGGAAGGGGCTAGATACATATAGTATCAGAGGGAACGCGACACATACATACAGTACCACAGGGAAGGCAATATATACATAAAGTATCAAAAGGAACGCAACACATACTTACAGTACCACAGGGAAGGGGATAGATACATATGGTATCAAAAGGAACGCGACACATACTTACAGTACCACAGGGAAGGGTAAAGATACATATAGTATCAAAGGGAACGCGACACATACTTACAGTACCACAGGGAAGGGAATAGATACATATAGTATCAAAAGAAATGCGACACATAGTTACAAAACCACAGGGAAGGGGATAAATGCATATAGTATCAAAAGGAACGCGACACATACTTACAGTACCATACGGAAGGGTGAAGATACATATAGTATCAAAAGGGAACGCGACCCATACTTAGAGTACCACAGGGAAGGGGATAGATACATATAGTATCAAAAGGAAGGCGACACATACTTACAATACCACAGGAAAGGGTATAGATACATATTTTATCAAAATGAACGCAATACATACTTACACTACAGCAAGAAAGGGTATAGATACATATTGTATCAAAGGGAACGCCACACATACTTACAGTACCACCGGGAAGGGTAAAGATATATATAGTATCAAAGGGAACGCGACACATAATAACAGCACCACAGGGAAGGGGATAGATACATATAGTATCAAAGGGAACGCGACAAATACTTACAGTACCAGAGGGAAAGGGATACATACATATAGTATCAAAAGGAACGCGACACATACTTGCAGTATCAGAGGGAAGGGGATAGATACATATAGTATCAAAAGGAACGCGACACCAACTTACAGTACCACAGGGAAGGGGATAGATACATATAGTATCAAATGGAACGCGACACATACTGAAAGTACCACAGGGAAGGGTAAAGATACATATAGTATCAAAGGGAACGCGACACATACTTACAGTACCACAGGAAAGGGGATAGATACATATTGTATCAAAGGGAACGCGACACATACTTACAGTACAACAGGGAAGGCAATATATACATATAGTATCAAAAGGAACACGACACATACTTACAGTACCACAGGGAAGGGGATAGATGCTTATTGTATCAAAGGGAACGCAAAACATACTTATAGTACCACAGGGAAGGGTAAAGATACATATAGTATCATAGGGAACGCGACACATACTTACAGCACCACAGGGAAGAGGATAGATACATTAAGTATCAAAAGGAACGCGACACATAAATACAGTACCACAGGGAAGGGGGTAGATACATATAGTATCAAAAATAAAGCGACACATACTTACAGTACAACATGGAAGGGGGAAGTAACATATAGTATCAAAAAGAACGCGACACATAACTACAGTACCACAGGGAAGGGGGGAGATACATATAGTATCAAAGGGAACGCGACACATACTTACAGTACCACAGGGAAGGGGTTAGATGCATATAGTATCAAAGGGAACGCGACACATACTGACAGTACCACAGGGAAGGTGGTAGATACATATAGTATCAAAAGTAACGCGACACATACTTACACTACCACATGGAAGGGGCTAATTACATATAGTATCAGAGGGAACGCGACACATACATACAATACCACAGGGAAGGCAATATATACATATAGTATCAAAAGGAACGCGACACATACTTACAGTACCATAGGGAAGGGGATAGATGCATATAGTATCAAAGGGAACGCGACACATACTGACAGTACCACAGGGAAGGGGGAGGATACATATAGTATCAAAAGGAACGCGACACATACTTACAGTTCCACAGGGAAGGGGACAGATACATATAGTATCAAAAGGAACGCGACACATACTTACAGTAACATAGGGAACGGGATAGATACATATAGTATCAAAACGAACGCGACACATACTCACAGTACCACAGGGAAGGGGGGAGATACATATAGTATCAAAAGGAACGCGACACATACTTACAGTTCCACAGGGAAGGGGATAGACACATATAGTATCGAAAGGAGGGCGACACATACTTACAGTAACATAGGAAACGGGATAGATACATATAGTATCAAAACGAACGCGACACATACTTACAGTACCACAGGGAAGGCAATATATACATATAGTATCAAAAGGAACACGACACATACTTACAGTACCACAGGGAAGGGGATAGATACATATAGTATCAAAAGGAACGCGACACATAAATACAGTACCACAAAGAAGGGTATAGATACATATAGTATCAAAAGTAACGCGACACATACTTACAGTACAACAAGGAAGGGGGAAGATACATATAGTATCAAAAGGAACGCGACACATACCTACAGTACCACAGGGAAGGGGGGAGATACATATAATATCAAGGGGAACGCGACACATACTTACAGTACCACATGGAAGGGGATATTATACATAAAGTATCAAAGGGAACGCGACACATACTTACAGTACTACAGGGAAGGGGAAAGATACTTATAGTATCAAACGAATGCGATACATACTTACACTACCACAGGAAAGGGATGGATATATAATGTATCACAGGAAAAAGGACACACATACTTGCAGTACCACAGGGAAGTTGAAAGATACATATATAATCAAAGGGAACGCGACACATACTTACAGTACCACAGGGAAGGGGATATATACATATAGTATCAAAACGAACGCGACACATACTTACACTATCACAGGGAAGGGTACAGATACATATAGTATCAACAGGAACGCGAAACATACTTATAGTACCACAGGGAAGGGGGTAGATACTTATAGTATCAAAGGGAACGCGAAACATACCTACAGTACCACAGGAAAGGATATAGATACATATAGTATCAAAAGGAACGCGACACATGCTAACAGTACCAGAGGGAAGGGGATAGATACATATAGTATTAAAGGGAACGCGACACTTTCTCATAGTACCACAGGGAAGGGGATAGATAAATATAGTATCAAAAGGAACGCGACACATACTAACACTAAAACAGGGAAGGGTATAGATACATATAGTATCAAAAGGAACGCGATACATACTTACAATACCACAGGGAAGGGGGTAGATACTAATAGTATCAAAAGAACGCGATGCATACTTACAGTACCACAGGAAGGCAATGATACTTAAAGTATCACCGGAAAAAGTACACACATACTTACAGTATCACTGGAAAGGGGATAGATACATATAGTATCAAAGGGAACGCGAAACATACTTACAGTTCCAGAGGGAAGGGGATAGATACCTATAGTAACAAGAGGAACGCGACACATACTTACAGTACCACAGGGAAGGGTATAGATACATATAGTATCAAAGGGAACATGTCACATGCTTACAGTACCACAGGGAAGGGAATAGATACATATAGTATCAAAAGGAACGTGACACATACTTACAGTACCACAAGGAAGGGGATAGATACATATACTATCAAAGGGAAGGCAACATATACTGACAGTACCACAGGGAAGGGGGTAGATACATATAGTATCAAAAGTAACGCGACACATACTTATAGTTCCACAGGGAAGGGGATAGATACATATAGTATCAAAAGGAACGCGACACATACTTACAGTACCACAGGGAAGGGGATAGATACATATAGTATTAAAAGTAACGCGACACATACTTACAGTACCACAGGGAAGAGGGAAGATACATATAGTATCAAAAGGAACGCAACACATACTTACAGTACCACAGGGAAGGGGATAGATACATGTAGTATCAAAAATAACGCGACACATACTTACACTACCACAGGGAAGGGGATAGATACATATAGTATCAAAAGTAACGCGACACATACTTACAGTACCACAGGGAAGGGGGAAGATACATATAGTATCAAAAGGAACGCAACACATACTTACAGTACCACAGGGAAGGGGGAAGATACATATAGTATCAAAAAGAACGCAACACATACTTACAGTACCACAGGGAAGGGGGAAGATACATATAGTATCAAAAGGAACGCGACACATACTTACAGTTCCACAGGGAAGGGGATAGATACATATAGTATCAAAAGGAACGCGACACATACTTACAGTACCACAGGGAAGGGGGAAGATACATATAGTATCAAAAGGAACGCGACACATACTTACAGTTCCACAGGGAAGGGGATAGATACATATAGTATCAAAAGGAACGCGACACATACTTACAGTAACACAGGGAAGGGGATAGATACATATAGTATCAAAGGGAACGCGAAACATACTTAGAGCACCTCAGGGAAGGGGATAGATACATATAGTATCAAAGGGAACGCGACACATACAGTACCACAGGGAAGGGGATAGATACATATAGTATCAAAAGGAACTCGACACATAGTTACAGTACCACAGGGAAGGGGATAGATACATATAGTATCAAAAGGAACGCAACACATACTTACACTACCACAGGAAAGGGTATAGATGCTTATTGTATCAAAGGGAACGCGAAACATACTTATAGTACCACAGGGAAGGGTAAAGATACATATAGTATCACCGGAAAAAGTACACACATACTTACAGTATCACTGGAAAGGGGATAGATACATATAGTATCAAAGGGAACGCGACACATACTTACAGTTCCACAGGGAAGGGGATAGATACATATAGTATCAAAAGGAACACAACACATACTTACACTACCACAGGGAAGGGGGGAGATACATATAATATCAAGGGGAACGCGACACATACTTACAGTACCACATGGAAGGGGATATTATACATAAAGTATCAAAGGGAACGCGACACATACTTACAGTACTACAGGGAAGGGGAAAGATACTTATAGTATCAAACGAATGCGATACATACTTACAGTACAACAGGGAAGGGGGAAGATACATATAGTATCAAAAGGAACGCGACACATACCTACAGTACCACAGGGAAGGGGGGAGATACATATAATATCAAGGGGAACGCGACACATACTTACAATACCACATGGAAGGGGATATTATACATAAAGTATCAAAGGGAACGCGACACATACTTACAGTACTACAGGGAAGGGGAAAGATACTTATAGTATCAAACGAATGCGATACATACTTACACTACCACAGGAAAGGGATGGATACATAATGTATCACAGGAAAAAGGACACACATACTTGCAGTACCACAGGGAAGTTGAAAGATACATATATAATCAAAGGGAACGCGACACATACTTACAGTACCACAGGGAAGGGGATATATACATATAGTATCAAAACGAACGCGACACATACTTACACTATCACAGGGAAGGGTACAGATACATATAGTATCAACAGGAACGCGATACATACTTATAGTACCACAGGGAAGGGGGTAGATACTTATAGTATCAAAGGGAACGCGATACATACCTACAGTACCACAGGAAAGGATATAGATACATATAGTATCAAAAGGTACGCGACACATACTAACACTACAACAGGGAAGGGTATAGATACATATAGTATCAAAAGGAACGCGATACATACTTACAATACCACAGGGAAGGGGGTAGATACTAATAGTATCAAAAAAACGCGATGCATACTTACAGTACCACAGGAAGGGAATGATACTTAAAGTATCACCGGAAAAAGTACACACATACTTACAGTATCACTGGAAAGGGGATAGATACATATAGTATCAAAGGGAACGCGAAACATACTAACAGTTCCACAGGGAAGGGGATAGATGCATATAGTATCAAAGGGAACGCGACACATACTGACAGTACCACAGGGAAGGGGGAGGATACATATAGTATCAAAAGGAACGCGACACATACTTACAGTTCCACAGGGAAGGGGACAGATACATATAGTATCAAAAGGAACGCGACACATACTTACAGTAACATAGGGAACGGGATAGATACATATAGTATCAAAACGAACGCGACACATACTCACAGTACCACAGGGAAGGGGGGAGATACATATAGTATCAAAAGGAACGCGACACATACTTACAGTTCCACAGGGAAGGGGATAGACACATATAGTATCGAAAGGAGGGCGACACATACTTACAGTAACATAGGAAACGGGATAGATACATATAGTATCAAAACGAACGCGACACATACTTACAGTACCACAGGGAAGGCAATATATACATATAGTATCAAAAGGAACACGACACATACTTACAGTACCACAGGGAAGGGGATAGATACATATAGTATCAAAAGGAACGCGACACATAAATACAGTACCACAAAGAAGGGTATAGATACATATAGTATCAAAAGTAACGCGACACATACTTACAGTACAACAGGGAAGGGGGAAGATACATATAGTATCAAAAGGAACGCGACACATACCTACAGTACCACAGGGAAGGGGGGAGATACATATAATATCAAGGGGAACGCGACACATACTTACAGTACCACATGGAAGGGGATATTATACATAAAGTATCAAAGGGAACGCGACACATACTTACAGTACTACAGGGAAGGGGAAAGATACTTATAGTATCAAACGAATGCGATACATACTTACACTACCACAGGAAAGGGATGGATATATAATGTATCACAGGAAAAAGGACACACATACTTGCAGTACCACAGGGAAGTTGAAAGATACATATATAATCAAAGGGAACGCGACACATACTTACAGTACCACAGGGAAGGGGATATATACATATAGTATCAAAACGAACGCGACACATACTTACACTATCACAGGGAAGGGTACAGATACATATAGTATCAACAGGAACGCGAAACATACTTATAGTACCACAGGGAAGGGGGTAGATACTTATAGTATCAAAGGGAACGCGAAACATACCTACAGTACCACAGGAAAGGATATAGATACATATAGTATCAAAAGGAACGCGACACATGCTAACAGTACCAGAGGGAAGGGGATAGATACATATAGTATTAAAGGGAACGCGACACTTTCTCATAGAACCACAGGGAAGGGGATAGATAAATATAGTATCAAAAGGAACGCGACACATACTAACACTAAAACAGGGAAGGGTATAGATACATATAGTATCAAAAGGAACGCGATACATACTTACAATACCACAGGGAAGGGGGTAGATACTAATAGTATCAAAAGAACGCGATGCATACTTACAGTACCACAGGAAGGGAATGATACTTAAAGTATCACCGGAAAAAGTACACACATACTTACAGTATCACTGGAAAGGGGATAGATACATATAGTATCAAAGGGAACGCGAAACATACTTACAGTTCCACAGGGAAGGGGATAGATACCTATAGTAACAAGAGGAACGCGACACATACTTACAGTACCACAGGGAAGGGTATAGATACATATAGTATCAAAGGGAACATGTCACATGCTTACAGTACCACAGGGAAGGGAATAGATACATATAGTATCAAAAGGAACGTGACACATACTTACAGTACCACAAGGAAGGGGATAGATACATATACTATCAAAGGGAAGGCAACATATACTGACAGTACCACAGGGAAGGGGGTAGATACATATAGTATCAAAAGTAACGCGACACATACTTATAGTTCCACAGGGAAGGGGATAGATACATATAGTATCAAAAGGAACGCGACACATACTTACAGTACCACAGGGAAGGGGATAGATACATATAGTATTAAAAGTAACGCGACACATACTTACAGTACCACAGGGAAGAGGGAAGATACATATAGTATCAAAAGGAACGCAACACATACTTACAGTACCACAGGGAAGGGGATAGATACATGTAGTATCAAAAATAACGCGACACATACTTACACTACCACAGGGAAGGGGATAGATACATATAGTATCAAAAGTAACGCGACACATACTTACAGTACCACAGGGAAGGGGGAAGATACATATAGTATCAAAAGGAACGCAACACATACTTACAGTACCACAGGGAAGGGGGAAGATACATATAGTATCAAAAAGAACGCAACACATACTTACAGTACCACAGGGAAGGGGGAAGATACATATAGTATCAAAAGGAACGCGACACATACTTACAGTTCCACAGGGAAGGGGATAGATACATATAGTATCAAAAGGAACGCGACACATACTTACAGTACCACAGGGAAGGGGGAAGATACATATAGTATCAAAAGGAACGCGACACATACTTACAGTTCCACAGGGAAGGGGATAGATACATATAGTATCAAAAGGAACGCGACACATACTTACAGTAACACAGGGAAGGGGATAGATACATATAGTATCAAAGGGAACGCGAAACATACTTAGAGCACCTCAGGGAAGGGGATAGATACATATAGTATCAAAGGGAACGCGACACATACAGTACCACAGGGAAGGGGATAGATACATATAGTATCAAAAGGAACTCGACACATAGTTACAGTACCACAGGGAAGGGGATAGATACATATAGTATCAAAAGGAACGCAACACATACTTACACTACCACAGGAAAGGGTATAGATGCTTATTGTATCAAAGGGAACGCGAAACATACTTATAGTATCACAGGGAAGGGTAAAGATACATATAGTATCACCGGAAAAAGTACACACATACTTACAGTATCACTGGAAAGGGGATAGATACATATAGTATCAAAGGGAACGCGACACATACTTACAGTTCCACAGGGAAGGGGATAGATACATATAGTATCAAAAGGAACACAACACATACTTACACTACCACAGGGAAGGGGGGAGATACATATAATATCAAGGGGAACGCGACACATACTTACAGTACCACATGGAAGGGGATATTATACATAAAGTATCAAAGGGAACGCGACACATACTTACAGTACTACAGGGAAGGGGAAAGATACTTATAGTATCAAACGAATGCGATACATACTTACAGTACAACAGGGAAGGGGGAAGATACATATAGTATCAAAAGGAACGCGACACATACCTACAGTACCACAGGGAAGGGGGGAGATACATATAATATCAAGGGGAACGCGACACATACTTACAATACCACATGGAAGGGGATATTATACATAAAGTATCAAAGGGAACGCGACACATACTTACAGTACTACAGGGAAGGGGAAAGATACTTATAGTATCAAACGAATGCGATACATACTTACACTACCACAGGAAAGGGATAGATACATAATGTATCACAGGAAAAAGGACACACATACTTGCAGTACCACAGGGAAGTTGAAAGATACATATATAATCAAAGGGAACGCGACACATACTTACAGTACCACAGGGAAGGGGATATATACATATAGCATCAAAACGAACGCGACACATACTTACACTATCACAGGGAAGGGTACAGATACATATAGTATCAACAGGAACGCGATACATACTTATAGTACCACAGGGAAGGGGGTAGATACTTATAGTATCAAAGGGAACGCGATACATACCTACAGTACCACAGGAAAGGATATAGATACATATAGTATCAAAAGGTACGCGACACATACTAACACTACAACAGGGAAGGGTATAGATACATATAGTATCAAAAGGAACGCGATACATACTTACAATACCACAGGGAAGGGGGTAGATACTAATAGTATCAAAAAAACGCGATGCATACTTACAGTACCACAGGAAGGGAATGATACTTAAAGTATCACCGGAAAAAGTACACACATACTTACAGTATCACTGGAAAGGGGATAGATACATATAGTATCAAAGGGAACGCGAAACATACTAACAGTTCCACAGGGAAGGGGATAGATACCTATAGTAACAAGAGGAACGCGACACATACTTACAGTACCACAGGGAAGGGTATAGATACATATAGTATCAAAGGGAACACGTCACATGCTTACAGTACCACAGGGAAGGGAATAGATATATATAGTATCAAAAGGAACGTGACACATACTTACAGTACCACAAGGAAGGGGATAGATACATATACTATCAAAGGGAAGGCAACATATACTGACAGTACCACAGGGAAGGGGGTAGATACATATAGTATCAAAAGTAACGCGACACATACTTACAGTACCACAGGGAAGGGGATAGATACATATAGTATTAAAAGTAACGCGACACATACTTACAGTACCACAGGGAAGGGGGAAGATACATATAGTATCAAAAGGAACGCAACACATACTTACAGTACCACAGGGAAGGGGATAGATACATATAGTATCAAAAATAACGCGACACATATTTACACTACCACAGGGAAGGGGATAGATACATATAGTATCAAAAGTAACGCGACACATACTTACAGTACCACAGGGAAGGGGGAAGATACATATAGTATCAAAAGGAACGCAACACATACTTACAGTACCACAGGGAAGGGGGAAGATACATATAGTATCAAAAAGAACGCAACACATACTTACAGTACCACAGGGAAGGGGGAAGATACATATAGTATCAAAAGGAACGCGACACATACTTACAGTTCCACAGGGAAGGGGATAGATACATATAGTATCAAAAGGAACGCGACACATACTTACAGTACCACAGGGAAGGGGGAAGATACATATAGTATCAAAAGGAACGCGACACATACTTACAGTTCCACAGGGAAGGGGATAGATACATATAGTATCAAAAGGAACGCGACACATACTTACAGTAACACAGGGAAGGGGATAGATACATATAGTATCAAAGGGAACGCGACACATACTTAGAGCACCTCAGGGAAGGGGATAGATACATATAGTATCAAAGGGAACGCGACACATACAGTACCACAGGGAAGGGGATAGATACATATAGTATAAAAAGGAACGCGACACATAGTTACAGTACCACAGGGAAGGGGATAGATACATATAGTATCAAAAGGAACGCAACACATACTTACACTACCACAGGACAGGGTATAGATGCTTATTGTATCAAAGGGGGCGCGAAACATACTTATAGTACCACAGGGAAGGGTAAAGATACATATAGTATCACCGGAAAAAGTACACACATACTTACAGTATCACTGGAAAGGGGATAGATACATATAGTATCAAAGGGAACGCGACACATACTTACAGTTCCACAGGGAAGGGGATAGATACATATAGTATCAAAAGGAACGCAACACATACTTACACTACCACAGGAAAGGGTATAGATGCTTATTGTATCAAAGGGAACGCGAAACATACTTACAGTACCACAGGAAGGGAATGATACATAAAGTATCACCGGAAAAAGTACACACATACTTACAGTATCACTGGAAAGGGGATAGATACATATAGTATCAAAGGGAACGCGACACATACTTACAGTACCACAGGGAAGGGGATAGATAGATATAGTATCAAAAGGAACGCGACACATACTTACAGTACCACAGGAAGGGGATGGATGCATAAAGTATCACAGGAAAAAGGACACACATACTTACAGTATCACTGGAAAGGGGATAGATACATATAGTATCAAAGGGAACACGTCACATGCTTACAGTACCACAGGGAAGGGAATAGATACATATAGTATCAAAGGGAACGCGAAACATACTTACAGTACCACAGGGAAGGGGATAGATAGATATAGTATCAAAAGGAACGCGACACATACTTACAGTACCACAGGAAGGGGATGGATGCATAAAGTATCACAGGAAAAAGGACACACATACTTACTGTACCACAAGGAAGGGAATAGATACATATAGTATCAAAGGGAACGCGAAACATACTTACAGTACCACAGGGAAGGGATAGATAGATATAGTATCAAAAGGAACGCGACACATACTTACACTACCACAGGGAAGGGTATAGATACATATAGTATCAAAGGGAACGCGACAAATACTTACAGTACCACAGGGAAGGGGGTAGATACTTATAGTATCAAAAGGAACGCGACACATACTTACAGTACCACAGGAAGGGGATGGATACATAAAGTATCACAGGAAAAAGGACACACATACTTACTGTACCACAAGGAAGGGAATAGATACATATAGTATCAAAGGGAACGCGACACATACTTACAGTACCACAGGGAAGGGGATAGATACATACAGTATCAAAAGGAACGCGACACATGCTTACAGTACCACAGGGAAGGGGGAAAATACATATAGTATCAAAAGGAACGCGACACATACTAACACTAAAACAGGGAAGGGTATAGATACATATAGTACCAAAGGAACGCGATACATACTTACAATACCACAAGGAAGGGGGTAGATACTAATAGTATCAAAAGAACGCGATGCATACTTACAGTACCACAGGAAGGGAATGATACATAAAGTATCACCGGAAAAAGTACACACATACTTACAGTATCACTGGAAAGGGGATAGATACATATAGTATCAAAGGGAACGCGACACATACTTACAGTACCACAGGGAAGGGAATAGATACATATAGTATCAAAGGGAACACGTCACATGCTTACAGTACCACACGGAAGGGAATAGATACATATAGTATCAAAAGGAACGCGACACATACTTGCACTACCACAGGAAGGGTATAGATACATTTAGTATCAAAAGGAACGCGATACATACTTACAGTACCACAGGGAAGGGGTAGATACTTATAGTATCAAACGAATGCGATACATACTTACAGTACCATAGGGAAGGGGATAGATACATATAGTATCAAAAGGAACGCGACACATACTTACAGTACCACAGGGAAGGGGGAAGATACATATAGTATCAAAAGGAACGCGACACATACTTACAGTTCCACAGGGAAGGGGATAGATACATATAGTATCAAAAGGAACGCGACACATACTTACAGTAACACAGGGAAGGGGATAGATACATATAGTATCAAAGGGAACGCGACACAAACTTAGAGCACCTCAGGGAAGGGGATAGATACATATAGTATCAAAGGGAACGCGACACATACAGTACCACAGGGAAGGGGGAAGATACATATAGTATCAAAAGGAACGCGACACATAGTTACAGTACCACAGGGAAGGGGATAGATACATATAGTATCAAAAGGAACGCAACACATACTTACACTACCACAGGACAGGGTATAGATGCTTATTGTATCAAAGGGAACGCGAAACATACTTATAGTACCACAGGGAAGGGTAAAGATACATATAGTATCACCGGAAAAAGTACACACATACTTACAGTATCACTGGAAAGGGGATAGATACATATAGTATCAAAGGGAACGCGACACATACTTACAGTTCCACAGGGAAGGGGATAGATACATATAGTATCAAAAGGAACGCAACACATACTTACACTACCACAGGAAAGGGTATAGATGCTTATTGTATCAAAGGGAACGCGAAACATACTTACAGTACCACAGGAAGGGAATGATACATAAAGTATCACCGGAAAAAGTACACACATACTTACAGTATCACTGGAAAGGGGATAGATACATATAGTATCAAAGGGAACGCGACACATACTTACAGTACCACAGGGAAGGGAATAGATACATATAGTATCAAAGGGAACACGTCACATGCTTACAGTACCACAGGGAAGGGAATAGATACATATAGTATCAAAAGGAACGCGACACATACTTACACTACCACAGGAAATTGTAAAGATACATATTGTATCAAAAGGAACGCAATACATACTTACACTACCACAGGAAAGGGTATAGATACACATTGTATCAAAAGGAACGCGACACATACTTGCACTACCACAGGAAGGGTATAGATACATTTAGTATCAAAAGGAATGCGATACATACTTACAGTACCACAGGGAAGGGGGTAGATACTTATAGTATCAAACGAATGCGATACATACTTACAGTACCATAGGAAGAGGATGGATACATAAAATATCACATAAAAAGGACACACATACTTACAGTACCACAGGGAAGGGGAAAGATACATTTTTGTATCAAAGGGAACGCGATACATACTTACAGTACCACAGGGAAAGGGATAGATACATATAGTATCAAAAGGAACGCGACACATAATTACACTATCACAGGGAAGGGTACAGATACATATAGTATCAAAAGGAAGGCGATACATACTTACAGTACCACAGGGAAGGGGGTAGATACTTATAGTATCAAAGGGAACGCGACACATACCTACAGTACCACAGGGAAGGGGATAGATACATATAGTATCAAAGGGAACGCGACACATACTTACAGTACCACAGGGAATAGGATAGATACATAAAGTATCAAAAGGAACGCGACACATACTTACACTACCACAGGGAAGGGTATAGATACATATAGTATCAAAATGAACGCGACACATACTAACAGTACCACAGGGAAGGGGTAGATACTTATAGTATCAAAAGAACGCGACACATACTTACAGTACCACAGGAAGGGGATGGATACATAAAGTATCACAGGAAAAAGAACACACATACTTACAGTATCACAGGGAAGGGATAGATACATATAGTATCAAAGGAAACGCGACACATACTTACACTACCATAGGGAAGGGAATAGATACTGATAGTATCAGCAATATCACACGGAAAGGGACTCATACTTCAATTACCACAGAGAAGGGGATGGATACATAAAGTATCAAAAGGAAAAAGGACACACATACTTACTGTACCACAGGGAAGGGAATAGATACATATAGTATCAAAGGGAACGCGAAACATACTTACAGTACCACAGGGAAGGGGATAGATAGATATAGTATCAAAAGGAACGCGACACATACTTACAGTACCACAGGAAGGGGATGGATACATAAAGTATCACAGGAAAAAGGACACACATACTTACTGTACCACAAGGAAGGGAATAGATACATATAGTATTAAAGGGAACGCGAAACATACTTACAGTACCACAGGGAAGGGGATAGATAGATATAGTATCAAAAGGAACGCGACACATACTTACACTACCACAGGGAAGGGTATAGATACATATAGTATCAAAGGGAACGCGACAAATACTTACAGTACCACAGGGAAGGGGGTAGATACTTATAGTATCAAAAGGAACGCGACACATACTTACAGTACCACAGGAAGGGGATGGATACATAAAGTATCACAGGAAAAAGGACACACATACTTACTGTACCACAAGGAAGGGAATAGATACATATAGTATCAAAGGGAACGCGACACATACTTACAGTACCACAGGGAAGGGGATAGATACATACAGTATCAAAAAGAACGCGACACATGCTTACAGTACCACAGGGAAGGGGGAAATACATATAGTATCAAAAGGAACGCGACACATACTAACACTAAAACAGGGAAGGGTATAGATACATATAGTACCAAAGGAACGCGATACATACTTACAATACCACAAGGAAGGGGGTAGATACTAATAGTATCAAAAGAACGCGATGCATACTTACAGTACCACAGGAAGGGAATGATACATAAAGTATCACCGGAAAAAGTACACACATACTTACAGTATCACTGGAAAGGGGATAGATACATATAGTATCAAAGGGAACGCGACACATACTTACAGTACCACAGGGAAGGGAATAGATACATATAGTATCAAAGGGAACACGTCACATGCTTACAGTACCACAGGGAAGGGAATAGATACATTTAGTATCAAAAGGAATGCGATACATACTTACAGTACCACAGGGAAGGGGGTAGATACTTATAGTATCAAACGAATGCGATACATACTTACAGTACCATAGGAAGAGGATGGATACATAAAATATCACAGGAAAAGGACACACATACTTACAGTACCACAGGGAAGGGGAAAGATACATTTTTGTATCAAAGGGAACGCGATACATACTTACAGTACCACAGGGAAAGGGATAGATATATATAGTATCAAAAGGAACGCGACACATAATTACACTATCACAGGGAAGGGTACAGATACATATAGTATCAAAAGGAAGGCGATACATACTTACAGTACCACAGGGAAGGGGGTAGATACTTATAGTATCAAAGGGAACGCGACACATACCTACAGTACCACAGGGAAGGGGATAGATACATATAGTATCAAAGGGAACGCGACACATACTTACAGTACCACAGGGAATAGGATAGATACATAAAGTATCAAAAGGAACGCGACACATACTTACACTACCACAGGGAAGGGTATAGATACATATAGTATCAAAAGGAACGCGACACATACTAACAGTACCACAGGGAAGGGGTAGATACTTATAGTATCAAAAGAACGCGACACATACTTACAGTACCACAGGAAGGGGATGGATACATAAAGTATCACAGGAAAAAGAACACACATACTTACAGTATCACAGGGAAGGGATAGATACATATAGTATCAAAGGAAACGCGACACATACTTAACTTACACTACCATAGGGAAGGGAATAGATACTGATAGTATCAGCAATATCACACGGAAAGGGACTCATACTTCAATTACCACAGAGAAGGGGATGGATACATAAAGTATCAAAAGGAAAAAGGACACACATACTTACTGTACCACAGGGAAGGGAATAGATACATATAGTATCAAAGGGAACGCGAAACATACTTACAGTACCACAGGGAAGGGGATAGATAGATATAGTATCAAAAGGAACGCGACACATACTTACAGTACCACAGGAAGGGGATGGATACATAAAGTATCACAGGAAAAAGGACACACATACTTACTGTACCACAAGGAAGGGAATAGATACATATAGTATCAAAGGGAACGTGAAACATACTTACAGTACCACAGGGAAGGGGATAGATAGATATAGTATCAAAAGGAACGCGACACATACTTACACTACCACAGGGAAGGGTATAGATACATATAGTATCAAAGGGAACGCGACAAATACTTACAGTACCACAGGGAAGGGGGTAGATACTTATAGTATCAAAAGGAACGCGACACATACTTACAGTACCACAGGAAGGGGATGGATACATAAAGTATCACAGGAAAAAGGACACACATACTTACTGTACCACAAGGAAGGGAATAGATACATATAGTATCAAAGGGAACGCGACACATACTTACAGTACCACAGGGAAGGGGATAGATACATACAGTATCAAAAGGAACGCGACACATGCTTACAGTACCACAGGGAAGGGGGAAATACATATAGTATCAAAAGGAACGCGACACATACTAACACTAAAACAGGGAAGGGTATAGATACATATAGTACCAAAGGAACGCGATACATACTTACAATACCACAAGGAAGGGGGTAGATACTAATAGTATCAAAAGAACGCGATGCATACTTACAGTACCACAGGAAGGGAATGATACATAAAGTATCACCGGAAAAAGTACACACATACTTACAGTATCACTGGAAAGGGGATAGATACATATAGTATCAAAGGGAACGCGACACATACTTACAGTACCACAGGGAAGGGAATAGATACATATAGTATCAAAGGGAACACGTCACATGCTTACAGTACCACAGGGAAGGGAATAGATACATATAGTATCAAAAGGAACGCGACACATACTTGCACTACCACAGGAAGGGTATAGATACATTTAGTATCAAAAGGAACGCGATACATACTTACAGTACCACAGGGAAGGGGTAGATACTTATAGTATCAAACGAATGCGATACATACTTACAGTACCATAGGAAGAGGATGGATACATAAAATATCACAGGAAAAGGACACATATACTTACAGTACCACAGGGAAGGGGAAAGATACATTTTTGTATCAAAGGGAACGCGACACATACTTACAGTACCACAGGGAAAGGGACAGATACATATAGTATCAAAAGGAACGCGACACATAATTACAGTACCACAGGAAGGGGATGGATACATATAGTATCAAAAGGAAGGCGATACATACTTACAGTACCACAGGGAAGGGGGTACATACTTATAGTATCAAAGGGAACGCGACACATACCTACAGTACCACAGGGAAGGGGATAGATACATATAGTATCAAAGGGAACGCGACACATACTTACAGTACCACAGGGAATAGGATAGATACATAAAGTATCAAAAGGAACGCGACACGTACTTACACTACCACAGGGAAGGGTATAGATACATATAGTATCAAAAGGAACGCGACACATACTAACAGTACCACAGGGAAGGGGTAGATACTTATAGTATCAAAAGAACGCGACACATACTTACAGTACCACAGGAAGGGGATGGATACATAAAGTATCACAGGAAAAAGAACACACATACTTACAGTATCACAGGGAAGGGATAGATACATATAGTATCAAAGGAAACGCGACACATACTTACACTACCATAGGGAAGGGAATAGATACTGATAGTATCAGCAATATCACACGGAAAGGGACTCATACTTCAATTACCACAGAGAAGGGGATGGATACATAAAGTATCAAAAGGAAAAAGGACACACATACTTACTGTACCACAGGGAAGGGAATAGATACATATAGTATCAAAGGAAACGCGAAACATACTTACAGTACCACAGGGAAGGGTATAGATAGATATAGTATCAAAAGGAACGCGACACATACTTACAGTACCACAGGAAGGGGATGGATACATAAAGTATCACAGGAAAAAGGACACACATACTTACTGTACCACAAGGAAGGGAATAGATACATATAGTATCAAAGGGAACGCGAAACATACTTACAGTACCACAGGGAAGGGGATAGATAGATATAGTATCAAAAGGAACGCGACACATACTTACACTACCACAGGGAAGGGTATAGATACATATAGTATCAAAGGGAACGCGACAAATACTTACAGTACCACAGGGAAGGGGGTAGATACTTATAGTATCAAAAGGAACGCGACACATACTTACAGTACCACAGGAAGGGGATGGATACATAAAGTATCACAGGAAAAAGGACACACATACTTACTGTACCACAAGGAAGGGAATAGATACATATAGTATCAAAAGGAACGCGACACATACTTACAGTACCACAGGGAAGGGGATAGATACATACAGTATCAAAAGGAACGCGACACATACACTAAAACAGGGAAGGGTATAGATACATATAGTACCACAGGAACGCGATACATACTTACAATACCACAAGGAAGGGGGTAGATACTAATAGTATCAAAAGAACGCGATGCATACTTACAGTACCACAGGAAGGGAATGATACATAAAGTATCACCGGAAAAAGTACACACATACTTACAGTATCACTGGAAAGGGGATAGATACATATAGTATCAAAGGAAACGCGACACATACTTACAGTACCACAGGGAAGGGAATAGATACATATAGTATCAAAGGGAACACGTCACATGCTTACAGTACCACAGGGAAGGGAATAGATACATATAGTATCAAAAGGAACGCGACACATACTAACACTACCACAGGAAATTGTAAAGATACATATTGTATCAAAAGGAACGCAATACATACTTACACTACCACAGGAAAGGGTATAGATACACATTGTATCAAAAGGAACGCGACACATACTTGCACTACCACAGGAAGGGTATAGATACATTTAGTATCAAAAGGAACGCGATACATACTAACAGCACCACAGGGAAGGGGATAGATACATATAGGATCAAAGGGAATGCGACATATACTTACAGTACCACAGGGAACGGGATAGATACATATAGTATCAAAAGGAACGCGACACATACTTGCACTACCACAGGAAGGGTATAGATACATTTAGTATCAAAAGGAACGCGATACATACTTACAGTACCACAGGGAAGGGGGTAGATACTTATAGTATCAAACGAATGCGATACATACTTACAGTACCATAGGAAGAGGATGGATACATAAAATATCACAGGAAAAGGACACACATACTTACAGTACCACAGGGAAGGGGAAAGATACATTTTTGTATCAAAGGGAACGCGACACATACTTACAGTACCACAGGGAAAGGGATAGATACATATAGTATCAAAAGGAACGCGACACATAATTACACTATCACAGGGAAGGGTACAGATACATATAGTATCAAAAGGAAGGCGATACATACTTACAGTACCACAGGGAAGGGGGTAGATACTTATAGTATCAAAGGGAACGCGACACATACCTACAGTACCACAGGGAAGGGGATAGATACATATAGTATCAAAGGGAACGCGACACATACTTACACTACCACAGGGAAGGGTATAGATACATATAGTATCAAAAGGAACGCGACACATACTAACAGTACCACAGGGAAGGGGTAGATACTTATAGTATCAAAAGAACGCGACACATACTTACAGTACCACAGGAAGGGGATGGATACATAAAGTATCACAGGAAAAAGGACACACATACTTACACTATCACAGGGAAGGGAATAGATACATATAGTAGCAAAGGGAACGCGACACATACTTACACTACCACAGGGAAGGGTATAGATACATATAGTATAAAAAGGAACACGACACATACTTATAATACCACAGGGAAGGGTGTAGATACTTATAGTATCAAAAGAACGCGACACATACTTACAGTACCACATGGAAGGGTATAGATACATATAGTATCAAAAGGAACGCGACACATACTTACAGTACCACAGGGAAGGGGGAAGATACATATAGTAGTAAAAGGAACGCGATACATACTTACACTACCACAGGGAAGGGTATAGATACATATAGTATAAAAAGGAACACGACACATACTTACAGTACCACAGGGAAGGGGGTAGATACTTATAGTATCAAAAGAACGTGACACATACTTACAGTACCACAGGAAAGGGATGGATACATAAAGTATCACAGGAAAAAGGACACACATACTTACAGTGTCACAGGGAAGGGATAGATACATATAGTATCAAAGGGAACGCGACACATACTTACAGTACCACAGGGAAGGGTATAGATACATATAGTATCAAAGGGAACGCGACACATACTTACAGTACCACAGGGAAGGGGATAGATACATATATAATTAAAAGGAACGCGACACATACTTACACTACCACAAGGAAGGGTATAGATACTTATAGTATTAGCAATATCACACGGAAAGGGACTCATACTTCAATTACCATAGAGAAGGGGGAAGATACATACTTACACTACCACAGGGTAGGGGATAGATACTTACAGTGTCACATAGTAGGAGATATGTACTTACAAATACAGAGAAGGGGATATATAATAACAATATAGTAACGCAATTATTTTTTGTTTGTTTCAAATTGATTGACAAGACCGAATATATGTATTGTGTGAAAAACCTGAAGTCGAAGATGAAAAACAGTTGATGCTAGATGAGAAACCTAGACACAAATATTTATGCCTATGGCCTATTACGATAGCGAAAGACTTATTCATTTACTGAAACATTACCAAGTTCTAAACTGCAATATTTGTAAATTCAGCATTCATTCATAGAAAGAAAAAAAACTTTTCGTCTAATTCTGTATTTCTCTTTTCGATTTTTTACGTATTTCGAATATGAGATATTGCGTATATTTGTTCCACCTAACAGAAGTTCCAATGGTAACTGTTATAAACATTGTCATAATATCTATTCCTGTTGGAACAAATGTTCTAAACCATTTATTCCGTTAGGAACATATAATGTTATTTTTATTCCTGTGGAAATAATATTCAAGAATATCTTTTCCTTTTGGAACTAATATTATGATGGAACTTCTATTCCGTGACACAATGGGCCGGATGTAAATATCAAATTGATGTACATGTACATGTACTTGTATAAATATATGTTATAATACACATGTCACTATAATAAATAATTTCTTATTTTATTACTTGCTTACTTAATTAATCAATTACTTACTATGAAAGATCAAGTGTCCTTATCGTGTTTTCTCCATTTGTAGACACAATATCAGGTAAATGACTGTATTAAAGCTATTATATTGTAAGTGAGTAGATTTTACAAAACACAAAACTTGGTTAATGTATGTATTGTTTTAAAAACTTCTTTCAACATACCACATGTGAAACAAGTGATCTGCATAAATTAAAAATGAATTGATCGATAATAAGTTTTAATTAACGATCAATAGATCAATTGATAGTTTACACGCTAGTGAATGTTATATACTATGAAATTAGGTGTTTTGCCATGGGGCGAAGTATGCATTTATACTACGTACAAGCCTCCTTTCACAAGGAGCACCACCATGAGTCATGGTGTGAAAGTTCCTCGCCTGCATTATCTTACTTTGTTTGAATGGTAATAAATACGTTTCCTCGTGATTAAGTACATGTAGTAATTATTTTTCTAGTTTGCCCGGAATATAAACAATTAAAAAAGTAAGCTTACAATATATTTAATAGACGTGTTAGAAGAGTCAATACGATTCTGGGGCTAATGTTAAATACCAATACTACCTATAGTTTAAAGTTGGGACCACCCCAAAAAGCCTAAATACTCGTTCATCATTGTTAGGGATATATATATCATAGATATATTAATGATACATGTATTGGTACAGTTATTTTATTATTATAAAAGGTCCAAAGTAATGTTTGCTGAACATTAAACTTATTGTTTATATAAATGCTAGCTGATATAGTTAGTTCATTAGACTTATGTAGGTTATATTTGTATTTTAACAGGACCAGAATATCTTCATATTATATTAATCTGGTGATGTTTCCAAACAGGAGATAGACCTTTGTACCATATACATGGTAAGATCAGTGTTACATGTATTTTTAGTTTACTGTATTGTCTGTGTTTGTCTATTTAATTTTAGTTCAGTATATGTATTGTTTGTGTCTTGTGAATAGTAGTTACCTGTATGTCAATTATTACATGTAAACATTATAGTAAGAAATTGTAGTTCATTCATAAATCTATGAATGAGTAGCGTAATATAATTGGACATATGTAGTAATTAATCCTAACTTGGTTTATAATTGAGTTTGATTGAATTCATATAATTATAATATATACACTTAAATAGTATTGGTTGTATTCTTACAGAAAAGAGCTAGTTTATCGTATTTTATACATGTACTTTCCGTTTTATGATTTAGAGTTATATCCCTTTGTACACTGTACTGTCTATGTATTTACGTTTTGTTATTTGTGTACTTTCAGGGTTGATTTATTTATGTCGTATGAATAAAGCATCTTAAACTTGACGAATCCTTTTATTCTGTCCAAGAACCCTATTACATTTGGCGCCCACTAGTAGGTTAGACGTTCAACGACATATTTCCTGTTGGAGCCTCACTGAAGGTCAGGATCTAGGACGTGACATCCACCGGAAGATTGGAAAAATCAGTCGAAAATATTCAACACGTTGGTGAAAATTGTTTATTGTACAGACTATTTGCTGTTGTATACATTGTTTATGTAATGAAATGGTGAGAATATACACATAGTTTACACTCTATATAAATATTTTGTAAATATTTGGTGTCAGAAAGCCACTATTGAAGAAAAACATTGACTTTGAAAACATCCAAAATTTGAAATTGGCCATTATCATGCATGTTTTGTGTTGATATTGTATATCATTGTACTGTTTATAAATTTTCTTTGTTTGAATAATACTGACAACTGGTCTGCTTGTCCATCGAGAAAACCAACGGCCTAATTTATGTATTAACAAGAATGTTTCCCTAGTACACGAATGCCCCATCTGCACTATCATTTTCTATGTCCAATGGACTGTGAAAAATCTCCAATTGGCATTATAATTAGAAAGATCATATCATAAGAAAAATGATAGTGCAGATGGGGCATTCGTGTACTAGGGAAACATTCTTGTTAATACATAAATTAGGCCGTTGGTTTTCTCGTTTGTATTGTTATACATTGTCGTTTCGGGGCCTTTTATAGCTAACTATGCGGTATGAACTTTGCTCATTGTTGAAGGCCGTACGATGACCTATAGTTGTTTATTTCTGTGTCCTGTTGGTCTCTTGTGGAGAGTTATTTCATTGGCAATCATACCACATCTTCATTTTTATATTTACAGTACAGTAGAAATAAAAGTAACCTATCAGAAAAATGCAATAAAAAAACTTTCCTGAAACTATAAAAGACAAGTGTTAAATACCAAGTGTTCCTCTCTTAAAGATCCCAAATTGACGATCATTAGCCAGTTGTGAATAGCTGTACAATATACAGACAAATTTATATAACGATAAAGAAAAAGAGACATATGTTTATAAAGAAAAGCGGACTTAAGTAAACTAGTAGTACTTTGTTTTATCAGATTACTGGTGACAAAAGTTTTATATCATTTACTCATGAATCACGCATGCACATTTTCAAAAAATAGACCAGCGTTTATCGATGAAAAATTATGTAAAAGGTGACAATCAAAGAGACAGCAAGTCAATGCCATAATTAAATACAAATTAAAGGCAATATGTAGTCATCTCCAATAAATAGTTGTTTATACAATTTGTCAATCCCTAAATACATTCGGCAATCCTCGGTAGAATTCGCTACTCTCCTTAGATGAGGATACGAAATCGGTTAAGTTTAGACGAATGTCCCTAAATCGTCTACGAAATCTGGGATTACGAAAAATTTAATATAAGCAATTACTGACGAGTTTCCTGTGGAAATATACACGTACATGAATATGTATATGTGACGGCATCAAATTTACCAATATATTATAACAATGTTAGTCTGACACAGAACGGTATAACTATCATAACTAAAGGGTTAATGTCCATATCATCAACTTCTCTTACGCAAATGTAAGTCCACTGCCTCTAAACAGCACCTGTATGTCGTTAAAAATATTAAATAATCATTATCAACAAATTAAGACAGTACCTTTTAGTCTACTTTACCTAAATGAATACCAAAGAAATGCATAGATCTAGAAATATGTTATGCTGGTCCACATTAAAAGTTAATAGGAACATCATGCTCGGAGAAGACCTTCGATAAGAAAAAAGACAATACTAGTCAATTAAGATTGGAGTAGAGTACAACCGCACGAGCGGGGTTCGTACCTTCAAACTCAGTGTTGACTCACGGATATTTTTGGTACACGCCAAAAAGACAGCAAAGAACGGCACCAACAATTCAACACATCCGAAGGTAAACAGTATGATCATTGCAAAAACACAAATAAGGTCAACAATGAAATCAACACATCTGAAGGTCAACAATGAAATCAACAAATTGTCTGGTCCGACAATAAATGAAAATTAAAAAAAATCCCACCTGCGCTTTCTCAATTATATTTTTACAGTGTGTTTTACTACTTTGAGGACAAATTATAAAATTGAGAATGTCTAGTAATTTTAAAATAATTTCACCACAAGATTTTTTTTTAGGACCTTTATTGGGACTCCGGGATTGGGTGTTTTAAGCTCCGGATTTCGGGATTTACCCCTTCGGGATCCAGGAATTCTTTTTTTCAAATTACGGGATCCGGGATTTAACTTTATTTAGATTCTTGACCTCGGGATTTCGTGTTTTTAAGCCCGGGATTTCGGGATCAGGACCCCTCCTACCCCCCCCCCCTCTGTAATCATATCCATGTGAAATTTTAGTAATTTGAATTAGACATTTGTTCACGCATACAATGTACATGAGTACTTGAATTGAGCAAATACAATCAGTTAACTTTCACTACGAGCACCCATGAGATCTTAAATTGAGCAAATATGATCACTTACATGTATGAGTAAAATTTGAGCTAGATCTACTCAATTGAGTTAGATATAGCAATATTGAGACTAATCTAAATGGTTATTTGAGCACACATGAGGCTATTTATACTAATCAGAGCGATATAGGGATTCTGCATGAGCAAACTTAGCAAATCTTTATTGAGACAAACCTATGAGCCATGACTGCAAGAGATATTTTAAAGGTTTTCCAGAACCCCAGATTAAAAGTTGAACTGCAACATTGCAAAGGGTTAGTGTATTATTTTATTTTATCAAAATGTTAAATGTTTAATGTTTTTTGTTTATTTATTATTTTGTGGAAATTTAAATCTCAAGAATCTTTCTGTGAGTTTGCATGAATAATTCCATGTTTTTTAAAATTTGTACCAGAAGCCCAAGTCACGCATAAGTTAACAGGGATATAAAATGTCCACGATCAAAACCACATGTACATGTATATTCTAGATAATTTAAACAAAATGTTCAGCAACATTTAAAGGAACCTATCTATTTTTAATTCCCAAACATAACTGTTATTACTTAAGCAACCTTGTTAACAGTTTAGATTTCTATCAAATCGGATGAGAATCCAGGAGTTTTAAAGGGGGAGGGGTCTAGCCAGTCAACATTTCGGGTAAAACTATATAAAAAAAGGACTACGTATTTACCATACATGAAGCTCCTTGAAAAGGGCGTGCCTTCAGCTCCCTCCTCCCCAAAAAAATCTGCCTCAGCAATTTAAAACCCTCTTACGCTGTATATTCACGTAGCTGTATAGTGGACCCTATGGGACTACAATCTATGTAGACATCTGAATCACCGAAAATCAACTGATATTTTCATGTATAATTTGATAATTAAATTTTAACACATTTATACATTTTTTTAAATTTGATCTTGACAATTTTTTGTTCATTTAAAAATATAGGGACAACAGAGTTGGTGTATGTGGGTTCGATTCCCACCCTAGGCATTCATTTATATTGGCTGGTGCAAAGCGGGCAGTTTAGCTTAGTGGCCCCACACTGACTCTGTTGTTCATATGTCACTTAAAAAAATCAGGCAGCCTCCTTCAGGTCTTGCCATCTTTATTTTTCTTTTTGTAAATCATACACAACAAAACCATTGAATGATTGTGAAAATTATACCACAGATAACTATGGTAAAACTTAAATTGTTCTTGGCATAATTAACCTTGGCTGCCATCCAAGATCCAAAAAGTTTTTATATTGATGAATTCTATCAGATTTGGATTCTTTTGGTCACAAAACATTTTGGATGGTAGGTGACGGCCAAATCTTTATTCCTAAAGGATTAATTTCGGGTCTGAAAATTGCCCAAAATCATCTTCTTTTGACAAAATTTGGAACATAAAATGTACTTTTATGAAAAGAACTGATTTATTGAGCGTTAAGACTTTTGAAATAGACCCATTTACGGAACCAAATTGTGAACTTTTTGGAGCTTTATGTTAAAGTTTATATTTAAGGCCATTTTGGGCAATAAGTGAAACTTGTCCTTTGAATCAGTGGTTTCACAATAACCATACTAAATACTAAGTATCTGTTAGAAGATAGCTCTTTCACAGTACATTGTTAAACTTAAAGATAAATATATACCAACAATGACCAATATTAATGATGGAATGAGAATATACATGTATATACTGTTTTATATTGTTACATGTATAGTACATACATAAATGAAAATTAACACCAAACTGTTGTCATTATTCATAAAAAAAGAAGCGAAAAGGGAGGTATGATTGGTAATCAGACATCAGCTCTATACAAAATGACGAAAAAGAAATAATGCTTACTATACAACACTTTTACAATCAGAAAAAAACTATACATACATCAGTAAGAAAAAGTCATGAAATGACAAATGTTAAACAATATATACAAGAAAACTAACGGCCACATCAATGTACAAACGGAAAATCAAGATATACACCAAAAAATTGGTGGGGTTCGTGTTGCTCGGTCTTAAGTTTTCTATGTTGTTTCTAGTGTACTTTTATTTGTTTGCACGTCTTTTACAGTTTTAGTCATGGAATTGTAAGTTTATTTTCGATTTATGAGTTTGCTGTTCATCTGGTATCTTTAGCTCCAATATCACAATTTATCTGTTTCAATATGATTGTCTTGAACCTCTTTATTATAGTTTAGTGAGTGACTACAATGTATATAGCTACTCGAAGAATTGTTTGCTAAATTGATTCTCTATTATAAGTTATATGCTAACTATTTTTGTATGTGTGCAACTATATGGTCATACTGCCAATCTAACAGTTCTCATTTGACCACATAATCATTGATAATTCACAAAGTTAAGTTTCCTAGTTCAAGTCAGTATCTCAGATATGATATACATATATATATATAGCAAATTATATTATTTGTACTATATTGTAAGATGAACATATCTGTCCGGCAGGTATAATATAAACACCTGTCTTATCAATAATTGAACATAACTTGAGGTCCTCTGATGTTCAGTACTTCAGTACTTTGATTATATATATCTAAGTCACTGACTTCAATCTGCAAAAATCTACAGAAAAGAAAAATATTCATTATTCCTGTACATATTATATACAAACACAAATATTAGAAGACAAACACTATAATTCGAGGGACGAACATTTAAAGTTTAATTTCGTAAAGAATACTTTGACAAGGACAGTAATGAAAGCGAAGAAACATTGAAATTAAGTGACAAATTTTTGTCTATATTCCGTATATACATTTATGGAATATTTTGATACATATTTTTTTAATATTTTGATACATATTTATTGAACTTTTGTATACATATTTATTGAACATTTTGATATATATTTTATATACATGTACTATGACGTTTACAGATTTCTTCTGTATGAATTTCTGTAAGATTATATATACGTCACAAAAATACGTGTCTGTTTCTCGTGTAGTTTGCTTTTATTTAGGAAGATTTCCGTTGTTATTCTAGGGTATATATGTTGTACTATTATGTAATTTATTTATGCGGTTATTTGTTCTGAGTGTTTGTTTGGACAGTATTCCTCAAATGTAGTATTGCATGACCTGGATTGATGTTCTCTTTAACGATTTATGACTTTTAACAGCGGTATACTACTGTTGTCTTTATTTAGGACGAAGTTTTGATTTGTTATATCCTGTTCCTTAATTACAAAATTTAAAAAAAAATTAATATTGTCTTTTAAAAGTAATTTTCTTAATTTCGAAAATATGTCAAGTATATTAAGACATCATTAATCTACTGCTGCCGAAATATTGTCTTATAAATCATACATAAAATAATGGTAACATTGCAAATTCAACACACAAGTCGATGAAAAAGTAAAATGACAAAAACCGGTTCAAAATACATGACACCGGTAATGAACATCAATAAACAAGGCAAAGGGCTTAGACTAACTCAACTTTTGAAGGAAGGTAATCAGTGCTGCTCGAAACAAGAAAAATAGATGTACGCATGTTCCATTCTCAATTTTGTTTTTATATTATTTATGTCCATTTGTCAATGGTGGAATTCAAAGTCATCATTATTTGTTCTTTATGATTTTTGCTTTGTGTAACGCTGGAATAACAGCACGTATATTTAGCGGATGGCAATTTGTGTAATCATATTAATCAACATTATGTATTCAAACATATATGAAAAAAAATCAAAATAAACCTGAAAATCATTTTCTAAGTATTTATTTAATGGTGTTCGAAATATGAAATCAGACAAAATTTGAAAACATATTTAGATAAAAAGAAAACCAAGTTCGTAATGAACATAGTAATACAAATCTGATTAGCCTGTATTTTTCCCGTTTTAGAAAGAATCATAGAGGACATTCAAATCAGCCAGATTTTATATTATATGATGTCACGTTTGGTAATGTCATCTGATGATAGACGTCGCATTGGACAGCATGCTGGGCAAGATGATCAAAATAAAGCCTTGCTTAATTTGGTACAGAAAAGTGGAGAGTTAACATATACAGTGTGTGTAGATGCACTTCGAACATATGAAAACACAGATCTAGCGATCAAATTGAAATATTATCAAAAGGAGGGTTCCGATTCAGAATTAGGAAATGTCGAAAATAAAGGTATCAGCTTGCCAAAACATTAAATTCAAAAGTGTATATGGTATACACATTAGTTTTAAAATACATTAAACGGATAAAAAGAACCACAAAGCATACTGAAAAGTATAACATAGCAAATAAACACTTAAACTAAATATTAGAAAATAAAATCATATCTTAAGCAAGAACTAATAGGTCAAGATAAAATAACTTGTCTTCGTACAGCCATAAAACAGTTCAACGTGATACCCCATCTTTAATTTAATCTAAACACGTCTACAGTGAAGCTACTAACATGATATTGTTGTAGTGTTACACTTGACTAACAACACTTTAATGAATAAGGGTTATGATATGACAGAAGATTTAGTAGATAACTGTATTGTATTTCAAGCTCTGACACCATCAATTGGTGATTTTATGGTCGCAAATTAATTACTTACTAGAGACGCATTAACGGAGCTAGTACAAGGGTATTTGTGACTTTCAAATCACCAATTGGTGCCGCCAGCGCTTAAAATACAATATTATTATCTTCATTCTAATGAGACTGACAGAAAACATCGTCAAATCATTCAAAATCTGCCATACGTCGTTTTCGCTTGATCGTACGTTTTCACATCAATGCCATGAAAATCAAAATGGACGTTCCAAACGATGTTGCATTAGTTTAACATTATAATATTAAAATATCAAAGTAATTATGTGTTCTAACTTAGAATGGTGAAGTTGAAATCATCCCTTCGTAAATTTTACGGACGCCATCACGAGTTGGTTGACCGTTATGGAATAACCATTTCACAAATGATATCGGATATGTTCCTCACGTCGTAACTACAATCCCCTTCCCTTTCATGAATTTGACCTACCGAATTAGACTATTTACCGGATTTGTAATCACATAAGCAACACGACGGGTGCCGCATGTGGAGCAGGATCTGCTTACCCTTCCGGAGCACCTGAGATCACCCCTAGTTTTTGGTGGGGTTCGTGTTGTTTATTCTTTAGTTTTCTATGTTGTGTCATGTGTACTATTGTTTTTCTGTTTGTCTTTTTCATTTTTAGCCATGGCGTTGTCAGTTTGTTTTAGATTTATGAGTTTGACTGTCCCTTTGGTATCTTTCGTCCCTCTTTTAGATATAGTACGCAAACATTTAGTTGATCCTTTGTCGATCAATGCTTCTTGCTTAGCAAAGACTATTCCTTAATATTACGGCAGAGCTTCATTTTACCCATGAAAGGCTTTGCATATGTTTTGCATAACTTTAGGATAAATATTGTTAATTTGCACTATTGCGATAACATGTTCTACATAGTCTAAATAACTGCCAACTTGTAACGATTGGTATCAGACAAAATAAATGAATGATTGTTTAGTAGATAACAAAGCACTTTGTTACTGAATTAATAGATAACATATGTATTGTTATCCTCACTTCCTCAACGGTACCAAAACAAAGATAGTGGTTGTGTTTGTCATGTTTCAAATTAAGCCGCCAAAGTATTTCCTAGTTTATGGTACCTGACCCATTCATTAACATGTTTCAAATAAAGTCGCCAAGGTATTTCCTAGTTTCTGGTATCTGGCCCATTCATTAACATGTTTATTTAGTGAAAAGATCGCCAAAGTATTTCCTAGTTTATGGTACCTGACCCATTCATTTACATGTTTCAAATAAAGTCGCCAAGGTATTTCCTAGTTTCTGGTATCTGGCCCATTCATTAACATGTTTAATTAATGAAAAGATCGCCAAAGTATTTCCTAGTTTATGGTACCTGACCCATTCATTTACATGTTTCAAATAAAGTCGCCAAGGTATTTCCTAGTTTCTGGTATCTGGCCCATTCATTTACATGTTTCAAATAAAGTCGCCAAGGTATTTCCTAGTTTATGGTATCTGGCCCATTCATTTACATGTTTAATTAATGAAAAGATCGCCAAAGTATTTCCTAGTTTATGGTATCTAACCCATTCATTTACATGTTTCAAATAAAGTCGCCAAGGTATTTCCTAGTTTATGGTATCTGGCCCATTCATTTACATGTTTAATCAATGACAAGATCGCCAAAGTATTTCCTAGTTTATGGTATCTGGCCCATTCATTGACATGTTAAATCAATGACAAGAATTCTAAGATTTTGCTTTTTATCGACTTTTTATAAACACCAACTTTTTTATTTTGTAAGACTATCTCTATTATCAATTACCAACTCAGTTGACTTATACTTTTTGCATCATGGATTTTTTCGTGAACAGGCACGATCAACAGGTTGTCAATTTCTATTATAGATTTATATGATCAAAATTGTAGGATAGTCAGATTGGAATATTCCAGTGTATAAAGTTCGTCTACAGAAGAATTATTCGAATATAGTTGACAACATACAGCATGAGAAGATAGTCGATCATCTGATATCACGTGATGTGTTGACTATAGCTGATAGTCAAATGATAAATGCCTGTCCAGCACAAATATAAAGGAACAGGAAATTAATCGACAAACTTTTGCATAGAAGTGAAAATGGATTTTTTGAATTCATCAATGCATTACGAGAAGACTCAGAATATGCAGAACTGGCAGATAGAATAGAAAACACAACTGTTGCAAGTAGAGATATATCAACCTATCAGAGTCGCTTCAAATGAACTACAAGCGAGTTGGTTATATTTTCGTGAGAAATATGCTGGCTTATCTAATTAATTAATGTTATTATAACACACATTTCAAATCTCCTACAGATATCGTCTGTTTACTATATATCATTTGATAATTAACATGTTTGTAATATTCCTCGAACCAACATGTGTATCATGAACACAAACATAGCCGAAACGTTATGTAATGAAGCTTCTGTAAGTCATTTGTTTATTGGCCGTGGCATAATTTTTAGCGACTACTTAAAATACTATAGAGGTTTTTGTCACAAGAATTTTTCCTTTTTATGTGTTTCAGGAAAACTATTCCTTGTTATATGAATTCTTTCAAGCTCTATATTTCCGTCAGAAATTTTCAAACTCACTTCGACTATTGATGAAGGCTAAATTTTCATATTATATATAATGAACATGAGGTCAACTATATTAGTTGAACAGCTTGATTGTTTTGGCATGATTAGAATTGTTACTCAGTCTGCACAAGTTTCCTTGATTTGATGTATATTTAGATACTAGAAACTAATATAATTTAATTTGATAAATTGTACAATTGAAAAACACATGTGTTAGTCTGGCAGGATTCATCAGACCTTGACATTATCAACAATACTTATTGATGATGTTCAATTTATGTGGTACTTGGAAAAACCTTTACTAACAATCCTTTCAGTTTGAATTTGTCTTAAAACATTTGACTTATCTATACTTTACACAAGTATAACCAATTCCAAAATTAAGATAAATTGAGAGATTTATGTTCTGTTGCTAAAGTTATAGCGATCAACGTAGATACAAGTATCTTGTCTTAGGGAGGGATAAAGCGTATTTTGTTAAAAAAAATCATTGTGTTTCAAACAATTTTTTTTGAACTAATATTATCAAGATGCTTGATTTTGCTTGATATTTTTTGTCACGTTTGAATAACTTTTTGGCTTCCCTTTAACTACCTATATAGATGATGTTCTCTCACTAAATTATTCTTAATTTTGTGACTATGTTGGACACATCTATCTCATCGAACATGAGATACAGGATACAACACATACAGTTAAGTTTTACCCTTATGTTTACTTACATCAACATTAACTATGAGGGCAGGTTAACAACTAAACATAAGGACAAAAGGATGCTTTCTGCTTCACAAATTCGATGTAGCAACATGCTAAGGGCGTCTGCATACGGAGTATATATCTCTCATTTAATGCAATATTCCACTTCTTGTATTTCCTGATAGAGGGTTGCTGATCACAAGGACGCTATTAAATCGAGAGTTTAAAGTAGCGAAGTTGAAATCATTACTTCGTAAGTTTCTAGGATGCCCTCACGAGTTAGTTCAACGTTATGGTTATCTATTAAACTAGCTGATGACGGCATAAATGAACCTAATATCAGAAATAGAATTCCGTCATTTCATTTTCCCGTTTGTGGAATACCGAACTAGGCTTATAATTGGGTTTGTACTAACATGATTAACACGGCGGCTGCGAAATACAGAGAAGTATCTTCCCACCTTTTACTTAAACGCCTGCCATTTAATATCTAATCAATTGTATATACGTGTTTTCGTTTTTTTATAACACGATGACATTTTGTATATTTATTCTAATTTGTATAAGAGACTCCTGCTTATGATATGTTTTATGCCTGTCATTTAATATTGTTTTAATTTTAAATAAGTGTTTTCGTTTACTTGTGAACTATACACATGGAAAAAAGTATTGCAACACCTTGATTTTTTAAAACTTGAAAAATCAGCCTCTTTTTTTGGATTAAATATAATAAAATATGTGTATAATATTATTGAAACATAGTTTATGATAACATTGGCATTGAAACGAACAAAAAATGTTTGAAAAAAAATGATTTATATAACCACAATTTTAATATCAAAATGGAGTGTTTTTTGTACAAAAAAATGCATTTTACAACTTTAACTGTAGTCGAACTTTACAATGTCAGACATTCCAAAATTAATCCTTAGATGACTGTTCATATCATGGTTGATCGTTATACGCCAAAGAATTAGTACTTTGTGCGCAGCCTCCATTCAAACGGATAACCGCATCTAAACGTCTTCTGTTTCCTGCCATAAATCGACTAATTTGTTGCTAAGTTAGCAGCAACCATTTCTGATGAAGGACATTGTTTATTTCATGATGTGTTTGAATTTGGGTGTCCTTTCGCACACTTTCCGCCCAATAGTTTCCCAAATATGCTCGATATGGTTGAAATCCGGGCTACGATCGTGCCAAGGAAGATGAACCGAATTCCATTTGAACATTGGATCTTCCTCCACGATGCTAATTTCCAACTTTGGCGAGCTCTGCACTACATTGGATACGGAAAACTGTGTGTCTGTTCGTTAGCAAAGGTCTCCGAAATGGTCTTATCGCACGATAACCAGTAGCGATGAGTCGATCTCGAACAGTTCTTGTTAAAAGGCTCCTGTATGGCCACCACTCTCTTTTTAGGATTGTTTTGTATGCAATGGGTTTCCTTCTGACCAACCTTCATTATTCTTGATTTTCCTTAGCAAATGGTATAGGGGGTCTTCATTATCTTGGAATGTCTTTAACAGCGTTTATTGCCTGATTTATTCTCAAAACGACTTATAGTGAAATGGTGATGACCAACGATACGTGCAGTTTTTACAGAGACATCCCTGCTTCCCTTATGCTGATAATCTGCCATCTTGCTGCAGTTAAGAGTTGTCAAGGACCCATTATATGGTGTCAATTACATAACTTTAAAAATTTGGTTATTTAAAGGGTTGAAAACAATGAGGATAAAAACAACTGTTTTGCTGTTAACGGGTACAGTAGCTGCATGTGCAGATAAAAAAATTATCGAGTCGATATTTATTGATTAAACTCAGGTGATACTTAAATAATGTTTAACTAGTTCTATTTTACCAAATTATATCCCAAAAATATGAAAAGTGGTTTTTTAATTTTAATTTCATTTTGGTGTTGCAATACTTTTTTCCATGTGTATAGTATAAGGACATATAGTTCATCTATTCAACATTGTATTAGAAGCTCTTGTTCATATTTTCGTCAAACATTTTTGTAAGTGCATACTAGTATTTCATCAATAATTATTGAAAATACGTGTTTTGCTTTTTGTAAATATCTTCTTCATTGTTTTGGAGGCTCTATTTTTATATGTTTGTCATTAGAAATGTATTCGACATTGTTTAAAAATAAACTCTATGTTATTTTTTGTTCAAATGCCTGTCATTAGATATGTAATCAATTGTAAATAAGTGTTTTTGTTTTGATGTGTAGTAGATACATTTGGTATAAATATATATGTACTATGAAATTCTCATCAATATATTGTCATTGTAAATTTAAAAATCTTGTTAACTCGGTGTTTGGCTAATAATAGATTTTTTTTGTAGTAAACATGTAATCACCGTCCGATTTAAGTATCAATACAAGTAACTTTTGTAAACCTTCACAAATTTTCAATAAACCTTAAGAAAAACGCAATCGTTATTAGGATATATAATCTGAAGATAGTTTGAAAATCCATCGGTTAAGTTCTTTGATGTGCAATATCTTATTGATTATTGGCCTAAGTTTCACTGTATTCCGATGAAAATTCTAATAGCAATGTCTCTAATCAAATGACAAAATCAAACTCAAACACCTCAAACGAATGAATATAAACTGTCATATTCCTGATATGGAACAGGCATTTTCTTTCGTAGATACTGGTGGAATGAACCTGGTTTTATACCTCACATGTCATTGAATATAAGTCTCACATCTTTGAATTATGAGCTTATTTTTTATATTATTATGCGTATGTGTAGGATTATACATTCTTAAAAAGATGATTTTGATTAAATAAAGTTTATAGATTTAGAATGGTTTTATGTTGTAACATGATTTTCCATCTTTCAATTTCTTTGTAGCAAAATTCCGACAGCGCCTCCATATGTAGCAAACCTCTCCCAGTTGATACGATATTCTAAGGCTTGTTTTTCCTATCATGATTTCCTTGATCATGTTGATAGAGGGTTGCTGCTCTTTCGTCTCTCTTTTAGCAGAAATGAATTCAAGGTATTGGAAGGACCAATAACATCGCTGTTATGTAAAATAGAGTAAATAACCCGAGTTGGTAAATGTCGGAGAAGAGCATGATGTTTTAGATTTTGGGAATTTTTTATTTTTTGTTTTAATGATGGCAATTAACCTTTTATCAAAATGTAGCCGTAGCTCGTTGTCAATCATAGTTGTTTTCTGTTGAGTATTAATTAGGTCATTTGTTTCCCATTCATACTTATTTTAAAATGTATCAGACCGGAATCGTTTGTAGATCACTAAACGATGTTCGTTTTGTATATTTTTGAAGGCCGTAATTTGACCTGTGATTAGCACTTGCAGCATATTTACTTAGGTTCATCTAGTGCATGTTTATATGTTATGTCTGATTTGCAATAATAAAACCTGAATAAAATCAGTTACAGAATAAATAAAGTACGCAGTTGAAGAGGATTAAAAACAAACATTCCTGAAATGTAATCCCATATATAGCTGTTCAAAAGTCATAATTTGATTGAGAGAAGTAAAATCCGGGTTACAAACTAAAACCGAGGAAAACACAACAAATATACAAGAAAACAACGGAAGAGCAGCAACTCTGAAGTGTAACAAAAAACAAACGCCAACATACATAGAAACGATTCATTTGATAGCAACTGCTCTATTGTATAACTAACACTTGATATTATGTTTGCAAACTGATAGCGTCCATACATAAGAAAATGCATGTACCAAGTCAGGAATATCACAGTTGTTATCTATTCGTTTGATGTGTTTGGACTTTTGATTTTGCCATTTGATTTTGGACTTTCCTTTTTGAATTTTCCTCGGAGTTCAGTATTTTTGTGTTTTTATTTTTTATCAAAAGGTATCACCAGCTTAGAAGTTAGTAATATAACAACTTGGACATGTTTTGTTTTGATTTTTTGTTGTTCTTGGTCGGGTTGTCGTCTCTTGACACATTCCCTATTTCCTTTCTAAATATATTATATTTCACAACATTACTTTATTTTACTTCAAATTACAGAAAGCAATATTTATATCAGCTTCAAAATTATGTAATTATATGTTGGCTTCGTGATTACTGAAGAGCCTTAATTGTGGACATGAGCACGTTCTATGTTTTGTATGCATAACCGACATTGTATATTCTGATTGTAGAATGATAACATCCGAAGGTATCAATAGCCTGGTAGGTAGCTTGTTATACTGTTTTTAGATAATGTCCATTACTTTTTTTATCAATTATATAAAAAAAGAAGATGTGGTATGATTGCCAATGAGACAACTATCCATAAAAGACCAAAATGACACAGATATTAACACCTATAGGTCACCGTACAGCCTTCAATTAGTTCGTTTAACAAATACTTCAGTCAGTCACGACTCGGGGAAACCTTGATGACGTACGTTTTGCATGGCGTGAGGTATCCTTATGAAAACAAACACGTATCATATTTCTTTATGACTTTATTACTTTAATGTCCATACATATTAAACTGATATTTCTTTTTGTTTTCTTCTGAAAAAGAGAAAAACAGCGTGATATGGTATTGATATTGAATCATTTTGCAGTTAAATTGATTTAAGACATATTATAAAAACTAAATACATGCGTAAAGAAGTGTTGATTTCAACATAGGTGCAAAACATAATTAAGTTCTCAGTAAACTTCTTGGTATCCTTACGATTGTAGTCTAATAATTTGTACTTATGGTTGTTTATATGCTTTTTGTTTGTGCCTTTTTGTTTCTCTTTGCTGACATATTTGTTTGTTCTATATTGATTAAGATCATAACACAATGTTGACTTTTGTGTCCCTAATTTCAACATTTTTACCTTTCATGTCTGTTTGCTTCACTCAACGTTATCAATATAATAGAGTTTAATATGACTTATTGGCTTTTCGATTAGAGTTGTTCCTCGGAGTTCGGATTTTTTGTTATTTTACATTTATACTAAAGAAGGAAACCAAACTTTTTTTTCTTATATCGATATATGTAGTTCAATGGTATGATGGATGTTTAAAATGGAAAAACAAATATCTAATGTTGCATGATACGATATTCTTAAGACAAATTCACAATTTTTTTAAATGACCTTCATTTGCCCTTCCAGGTTTTAACACTTCTTACCGAGTGTTTGTATTGTGAGTAAGGTAGACTTATGTGTAGATGTCACAACTTATATGCTATCCTAATGTACATATTATCGTCCTGAAAATGCTAGTAATATTTTCTGCTGGACATTTCTGAGCTATCCATAAACCTTACAAGGGAGTTTTACGTAGACTTAGTATGCGCGAAAGTGTAGAACACACGGATTGATTACGGTATTCGAATTGGGTTATTTTCTCAAAAGTGGCGTTTTCTATGGAAAAAATATTGTTTCAGATCTGACTAAACCTCCCGTAAAGTCGGAGGTTCAACCGTAAAGGCGGAGGTTCTCCAGTAAAAGCGGAGGTTCTCCCGTAAAGGCGGAGGTTCTCCCGTAAAGGCGGAGGTTTTCCAGTAAAGGCGGAGGTTTTGTAAAAATATATAGTTAAACCTACGATGTAAGATCGCTGCATTATTTATTTGGTACAGGCGGTTTTATTACAGCTGTTGCGGTAACTACACCATTTTGATTTCTAGCAGAACATGTCCAGTAACCATAGTGTTGAGATGTTATAGTCATATCAAGAATTTGGTTTTCACTCCTCAGCTGAACAGGTGGTGTTGTCACAACATGATGTACCTACAATAAAGATAACTTGTTTAAACTGCAAATTCAAGTTATACGGATGACTATGTAACTACGGTACGTGTTGCTTTAAATCAACAAACAGGTTCGTTAAGCTGAACTTGGTACATAAATACGTACCAATGTCGTCGTCCCATATGAATTAGATAATGAATTCGGTAGTTTTGGATTGCAAAGGTCTCTCAACATCAAAAACTCTTGCAATAAAAGACCTGTTCCAAAACCTGGTTTACCAAAGCAACATTCGTGAGTGTTTTTAATCATAAGCATACAACAATCATTACACTCAATGACCTGCTTGTTTGTTCTGTATATGAATTTAAAAAAAAAGGATAGAGAGACGTTTCCAACTTCACCATTTTGAACTCTTGGATTAAAAGCCTCCTTGTGAACAAAACTCCTCTATTCCGGAAAAGAAAGAACAATCCCTGAAATATCTTTCAAACAGGATATGAACATGATGAACTCTGTATACAGATGATGTAATGTTGGCTTATAGACATGAGAAGTTGACAAACTAGATATAGGAAGATGTGGTGTGAGTGCCAATGAGACAACTCTCCATCCAAATAACAATTTAAAAAGTAAACCATTATAGGTTAAAGTACGGCCTTCAACACGGAGCCTTAGCTCACACCGAACAACAAGCTATAAAGGGCCCCAAAATTACTGGTGTAAAACCATTCAAACGGGAAAACCAACGGTCTAATCTATATAAACAAAACGAGAAACGAGAAACACGTATATATAACATAAACAAACGACAACTACTGTACATCAGATTCCTGACTTAGGACAGGTGCAAACATTTGCAGCGGGATTAAACGTTTTAATGGATCCAAACCTTCTCCCTTTTTCTGAAACAATAGCATAACATCACAACATAGAAAAACACACGATAAAATATCAATTGGCAGACTTAACTCAATCAAAAAACGTATGATTACACAATGAACGAATACATTTGATCTGCGATATCTGAATACAAATGCATAGTTAATTGAATATTAGAGACAAACATTCATGACCAAAAAGCTAACAAACAAATTCAAACAAAGCCATGGCAGGACATCACTGAGAAATATTTAACCAATCAATATTCACTTTAGAAAAAAAACCGGTTTTAAAAAAATAATTATAATCTTGAAGTTTATACAAATGTTGTAAGACTAAGTGAAAAATTGAAGATATTACAAATAATCAAAGCTAGTGTACAGACAAAACTACCCTGTTACTGTTATACCCGGTTGTTGATTTATGTATGATTTCATATCTTTAGACACCAACTTTCGGTTTAGAATTTTTCCTTTAATTTTTCTTTGTCATATATTTCACGGAACATTTTCTATTATTAAACAAAACTGGGTTTTTTATCAGGATAGTGTAGTAAAAAGAAAAAAATCGGACGCCACAAAAGATAAGTGTATGACGTCAAAAATGTCTCTGCTAAAGTGATGTTGTTGTCCACCTCATAGTTTTTCCTTAGTGTTTGGTAAGATGTTGTTTTATCTTTCCATCGTAATGGTATTTGTTTATATTATAGAAAATCAAAGTATATGGAAAATCCATCCATGACACAAAATCAGTACATGTATAGCAAAAACACATAACAGATTGTACCTCTCTCTTTGTCTTATTAGCAAAAACACATAACAGATTGTACCTGTCTCTCTTTGTCTAATTAGCAAAATCACATAACAGATTGTACCTGTCTCTCTTTGTCTTATTAGCAAAAACACATAACAGATTGTACCTGTCTCTCTTTGTCTAATTAGCAAAAACACATAACAGATTGTACCTGTCTCTCTTTGTCTAATTAGCAAAAACACATAACAGATTGTACCTGTCTCTCTTTGTCTTATTAGCAAAAACACATAACAGATTGTACCTGTCTCTCTTCGTCTAATTAGCAAAAACACATAACAGATTGTATCTGTCTCTCTTTGTCTAATTAGCAAAAACACATAACAGATTGTATCTGTCTCTCTTTGTCTAATTAGCAAAAACACATAACAGATTGTATCTGTCTCTCTTTGTCTAATTAGCAAAAACACATAACAGATTGTATCTGTCTCTCTTTGTCTAATTAGCAAAAACACATAACAGATTGTACCTGTCTCTCTTTGTCTAATTAGCAAAAACACATAACAGATTGTACCTGTCTCTCTTTGTCTAATTAGCAAAAACACATAACAGATTGTATCTGTCTCTCTTTGTCTAATTAGCAAAAACACATAACAGATTGTATCTGTCTCTCTTTGTCTAATTAGCAAAAACACATAACAGATTGTACCTGTCTCTCTTTGTCTAATTAGCAAAAACACATAACAAATTGTACCTGTCTCTCATTGTCTAATTAGCAAAAACACATAACAGATTGTATCTGTCTCTCTTTGTCTAATTAGCAAAAACACATAACAGATTGTACCTGTCTCTCTTTGTCTAATTAGCAAAAACACATAACAAATTGTACCTGTCTCTCTTTGTCTAATTAGCAAAAACACATAACAGATTGTACCTGTCTCTCTTTGTCTAATTAGCAAAAACACATAACAAATTGTATCTGTCTCTCATTGTCTAATTAGCAAAAACACATAACAGATTGTATCTGTCTCTCTTTGTCTAATTAGCAAAAACACATAACAGATTGTACCTGTCTCTCTTTGTCTAATTAGCAAAAACACATAACAGATTGTACCTGTCTCTCTTTGTCTAATTAGCAAAAACACATAACAGATTGTATCTGTCTCTCTTTGTCTAATTAGCAAAAACACATAACAGATTGTATCTGTCTCTCTTTGTCTAATTAGCAAAAACACATAACAGATTGTATCTGTCTCTCTTTGTCTAATTAGCAAAAACACATAACAAATTGTATCTGTCTCTCATTGTCTAATTAGCAAAAACACATAACAGATTGTATCTGTCTCTCTTTGTCTAATTAGCAAAAACACATAACAGATTGTACCTGTCTCTCTTTGTCTAATTAGCAAAAACACATAACAAATTGTACCTGTCTCTCTTTGTCTAATTAGCAAAAACACATAACAGATTGTATCTGTTTCTCTTTGTCTTATTAGCAAACACACATAACAGATTTTTACCTGTCTCTCTTTGTCTTATTAGCAAAAACACATAACAGATTGTATCTGTCTCTCTTTGTCTAATTAGCAAAAACACATAACAGATTGTACCTGTCTCTCTTTGTCTAATTAGCAAAAACACATAACAAATTGTACCTGTCTCTCTTTGTCTAATTAGCAAAAACACATAACAGATTGTACCTGTCTCTCTTTGTCTAATTAGCAAAAACACATAACAAATTGTATCTGTCTCTCATTGTCTAATTAGCAAAAACACATAACAGATTGTTTCTGTCTCTCTTTGTTTAATTAGCAAAAACACATAACAGATTTTTATCTGTCTCTCTTTGTCTAATTAGCAAAAACACATAACAGATTGTTTCTGTCTCTCTTTGTCTAATTAGCAAAAACACATAACAGATTGTTTCTGTCTCTCTTTGTCTAATTAGCAAAAACACATAACAAATTGTACCTGTCTCTCTTTGTCTCATTAGCAAAAACACATAACAAATTGTATCTGTTTCTCTTTGTCTTATTAGCAAACACACATAACAGATTTTTACCTGTCTCTCTTTGTCTTATTAGCAAAAACACATAACAGACTGTATCTGTCTCTCTTTGTCTAATTAGCAAAAATACATAACAGATTGTATCTGTCTCTCTTTGTCTTATTAGTAAAAACACATAACAGATTGTATCTGTCTCTCATTGTCTAATTAGCAAAAACACATAACAGATTGTTTCTGTCTCTCTTTGTCTAATTAGCAAAAACACATAACAGATTGTATCTGTATCTCTTTGTTTAATTAGCAAAAACACATAACAGATTGTTTCTGTCTCTCTTTGTCTAATTAGCAAAAACACATAACAAATTGTATCTGTATCTCTTTGTTTAATTAGCAAAAACACATAACAGATTTTTATCTGTCTCTCTTTGTCTAATTAGCAAAAACACATAACAGATTTTTATCTGTCTCTCATTGTCTAATTAGCAAAAACACATAACAGATTGTATCTGTCTCTCTTTGTCTAATTAGCAAAAACACATAACAGATTGTATCTGTCTCTTTTTGTCTAATTAGCAAAAACACATAACAGATTGTACCTGTCTCTCTTTGTCTAATTAGCAAAAACACATAACAGATTGTATCTGTCTCTCTTTGTCTAATTAGCAAAAACACATAACAGATTGTATCTGTCTCTCTTTGTCTAATTAGCAAAAACACATAACAGATTGTATCTGTCTCTCTTTGTCTAATTAGCAAAAACACATAACAGATTGTACCTGTCTCTCTTTGTCTAATTAGCAAAAACACATAACAGATTGTATCTGTCTCTCTTTGTCTAATTAGCAAAAACACATAACAGATTGTACCTGTCTCTCTTTGTCTAATTAGCAAAAACACATAACAGATTGTATCTGTCTCTCTTTGTCTAATTAGCAAAAACACATAACAGATTGTACCTGTCTCTCTTTGTCTAATTAGCAAAAACACATAACAAATTGTATCTGTCTCTCATTGTCTAATTAGCAAAAACACATAACAGATTGTATCTGTCTCTCTTTGTCTAATTAGCAAAAACACATAACAGATTGTACCTGTCTCTCTTTGTCTAATTAGCAAAAACACATAACAAATTGTACCTGTCTCTCTTTGTCTAATTAGCAAAAACACATAACAGATTGTACCTGTCTCTCTTTGTCTAATTAGCAAAAACACATAACAAATTGTATCTGTCTCTCATTGTCTAATTAGCAAAAACACATAACAGATTGTATCTGTCTCTCTTTGTCTAATAAGCAAAAACACAAAACAAATTGTACCTGTCTCTCTTTGTCTAATTAGCAAAAACACATAACAAATTGTATCTGTCTCTCATTGTCTAATTAAAAAAAACACATAACAGATTGTTTCTGTCTCTCTTTGTTTAATTAGCAAAAACACATAACAGATTTTTATCTGTCTCTCTTTGTCTAATTAGCAAAAACACATAACAGATTGTTTCTGTCTCTCTTTGTCTAATTAGCAAAAACACATAACAGATTGTTTCTGTCTCTCTTTGTCTAATTAGCAAAAACACATAACAAATTGTACCTGTCTCTCTTTGTCTCATTAGCAAAAACACATAACAAATTGTATCTGTTTCTCTTTGTCTTATTAGCAAACACACATAACAGATTTTTACCTGTCTCTCTTTGTCTTATTAGCAAAAACACATAACAGACTGTATCTGTCTCTCTTTGTCTAATTAGCAAAAACACATAACAGATTGTATCTGTCTCTCATTGTCTAATTAGCAAAAACACATAACAGATTGTATCTGTATCTCTTTGTTTAATTAGCAAAAACACATAACAGATTGTTTCTGTCTCTCTTTGTCTAATTAGCAAAAACACATAACAAATTGTATCTGTATCTCTTTGTTTAATTAGCAAAAACACATAACAGATTTTTATCTGTCTCTCTTTGTCTCATTAGCAAAAACACATAACAGATTGTTTCTGTCTCTCTTTGTCTAATTAGCAAAAACACATAACAGATATTTATCTGTCTCTCATTGTCTAATTAGCAAAAACACATAACAAATTGTATCTGTTTCTCTTTGTCTAATTAGCAAAAACACATAACAGATTGTTTCTGTCTCTCTTTGTCTAATTAGTAAAAACACATAACAGATTGTACCTGTCGCTCTATGTCTTATTAGCAAAAACACATAACAGATTGTTTCTGTCTCTCTTTGTCTAATTAGCAAAAACACATAACAAATTGTATCTGTATCTCTTTGTTTTATTAGCAAAAATACATAACAGATTGTATCTGTCTCTCTTTGTCTAATTAGCAAAAACACATAACAGATTGTACCTGTCTCTCTTTGTCAAATTAGCAAAAACACATAACAGATTGTATCTGTCTCTCTTTGTCTAATTAGCAAAAACACATAACAGATTGTATCTGTCTCTCTTTGTCTAATTAACAAAAACACATAACAGATTGTTTTGTCTCTTTTTGTCTAATTAGCAAAAACACATAACAGATTGTTTCTGTCTCTCTTTGTCTTATTAGTAAAAACACATAACAGATTGTTTCTGTCTCTCTTTGTCTTATTAGTAAAAACACATAACAGATTGTTTCTGTCTCTCTTTGTCTAATTAGCAAAAACACATAACAGATTGTTTCTGTCTCTCTTTGTCTAATTAGCAAAAACACATAACAGATTTTTATCTGTCTCTCTTTGTCTAATTAGCAAAAACACATAATATATTGTTTCTGTTTCTCTTTGTCTAATTAGCAAAAACACATAACAGATTTGTATCTGTCTCTCTTTGTCTAATTAGCAAAAACACATAACAGATTGTACCTGTCTCTCTTTGTCTGATTAGCAAAAACACATAACAGATTGTACCTGTCTCTCTTTGTCTTATTAGCAAAAACACATAACAGATTGTTTCTGTCTCTCTTTGTCTAATTAGCAAAAACACATAACAAATTGTATCTGTATCTCTTTGTTTAATTAGCAAAAACACATAGCAGATTTTTATCTGTCTCTCTTTGTCTCATTAGCAAAAACACATAACAGATTGTACCTGTCTCTCTTTGTCTTATTAGCAAAAACACATAACAGATTGTTTCTGTCTCTCTTTGTCTAATTAGTAAACACACATAACAGATTGTATCTGTCTCTCTTTGTCTAATTAGCAAACACACATAACAGATTGTATCTGTATCTCTTTGTCTCATTAGCAAAAACACATAACAAATTGTTTCTGTCTCTCTTTGTCTTATTAGTAAAAACACATAACAAATTGTTTCTGTATCTCTTTGTCTAATTAGCAAAAACACATAACAGATTGTATCTGTCTCTCTTTGTCTAATTAGCAAAAACACATAACAGATTGTTTCTGTCTCTCTTTGTCTTATTAGTAAAAACACATAACAGATTGTTTCTGTCTCTCTTTGTCTAATTAGCAAAAATACATAACAGATTGTATCTGTCTCTCTTTGTCTAATTAGCAAAAACACATAACAGATTGTACCTGTCTCTCTTTGTCAAATTAGCAAAAACACATAACAGATTGTATCTGTCTCTCTTTGTCTAATTAGCAAAAACACATAACAGATTGTATCTGTCTCTCTTTGTCTAATTAACAAAAACACATAACAGATTGTTTTGTCTCTTTTTGTCTAATTAGCAAAAACACATAACAGATTGTTTCTGTCTCTCTTTGTCTTATTAGTAAAAACACATAACAGATTGTTTCTGTCTCTCTTTGTCTTATTAGTAAAAACACATAACAGATTGTTTCTGTCTCTCTTTGTCTAATTAGCAAAAACACATAACAGATTGTTTCTGTCTCTCTTTGTCTAATTAGCAAAAACACATAACAGATTTTTATCTGTCTCTCTTTGTCTAATTAGCAAAAACACATAATATATTGTTTCTGTTTCTCTTTGTCTAATTAGCAAAAACACATAACAGATTTTTATCTGTCTCTCTTTGTCTAATTAGCAAAAACACATAACAGATTGTACCTGTCTCTCTTTGTCTAATTAGCAAAAACACATAACAGATTGTTTCTGTTTCTCTTTGTCTAATTAGCAAAAACACATAACAGATTTTTATCTGTCTCTCTTTGTCTAATTAGCAAAAACACATATCAGATTGTTTCTGTCTCTCTTTGTCTAATTAGCAAAAACACATAACAGATTTTTATCTGTCTCTCTTTGTCTAATTAGCAAAAACACATAACAGATTGTACCTGTCTCTCTTTGTCTAATTAGCAAACACACATAACAAATTGTACCCGTCTCTCTTTGTCTAATTAGCAAAAACACATAACAGATTGTTTCTGTCTCTCTTTGTCTAATTAGCAAAAACACATAACAGATTTTTATCTGTCTCTCTTTGTCTAATTAGCAAAAACACATAACAGATTGTTTCTGTTTCTCTTTGTCTAATTAGCAAACACACATAACAGATTGTATCTGTCTCTCATTGTCTAATTAGCAAAAACACATAACAGATTGTATCTGTATCTCTTTGTCTAATTAGCAAAAACACATAAGAGATTGTTTTGTCTCTCTTTGTCTAATTAGCAAAAACACATAACAGATTGTTTCTGTCTCTCTTTGTCTAATTAGCAAAAACACATAACAAATTGTATATGTCTCTCTTTGTCTAATTAGCAAAAACACATAACAAAATTGTACCTGTCTCTCTTTGTCTAATTAGCAAAAACACATAACAGATTGTTTTGTCTCTCTTTGTCTAATTAACCAAAACACATAACAGATTGTTTCTGTCTCTCTTTGTCTAATTAACAAAAACACATAACAAATTGTATATGTCTCTCTTTGTCTAATTAGCAAAAACACATAACAAAATTGTATCTGTTTCTCTTTGTCTAATTAGCAAAAACACATAACAGATTGTATCTGTCTCTCTTTGTCTAATTTGTTTCGATTGTCTAACTGAAAGTTTTGCCTTGTTTTTCGTTTTTACCTAGTTTAACAATTTATTAAATGTAATATACTATTATTAATCTTTATGTAGTTACATAACGGGAAGTTGTACCGCTTTTTGATAAAATGATATTTTTTGTAAGTGTTTTTACTTACATTTTGATGAGTCCATGTGATGTTCAACGGTACTCCGTTGATATGAGCTACTGCACATTGCAGTTCAATTTTGTCTCCTGGTAATGCGTTTCGGTCCTGTGGTTGTTTTACTGTCATTATAGGTTTAGCTGAAAAATGGTGGGTATACAAACAATTATTATAACATTTATATTGACTGCATAGTCAATTAGTAGCCTATAAATATTCAAATCTCGTCAATCGTACGTGCATAAAGTGCCATTTATAGTCCAAAGCTGAAGTTTCACAGTTAAGAAAATTAGGATCAATTAAGTGACCGTCGTCATATAAAAGGAATAACATAAGTGTCGAGCACTATCTGGATAGCAACACATGACGGGACTAGATAAGATGGTTCAATTGATGCTTAATTATTTTATGAGCAGGGATATGATATACTTGATAATGGCACATTCATAAATACAATATTTAGATTGCATAATGGTGTTTCATTATCTTGGACAAGTTTAAATACTACATGCATAATATTTTATATTAATATGGATCTTGTCTATATACCAACTTTGATTATTTTGAATATCTTCTAATTTTCACTTCTTCCTACTACATTTGTATAAACTTCAAGATTTTCCTGTATTATTCAAACCGTTTTTATTTTGTTTTTTTTCAAAAGTGATTATTTTCGAAGGGTTAAATATTTCGCAGTGGTATCTTGCCATGACTTTATTTGAGCTTGTTTGTTTGTTTTTTTGGCTTTGAATGCTTGTCCCTCATATTTTATTAACTGTCAATGCATTCAGATATCTTAAATCAAATGTATTCGTTCATAGTGTATTAATTTACGTTTTTTGATTGAGTTAAGCCTGCCAATTGATATTTTATCGTGTGTTTTTCTATTTTGTGATGTTATGCTATTGTTTCAGAAAAAGGGAGAAGGTTTGGTACCATTTAAACCTTTAATCCCGCTGCAAATGTTTGCACCTGTCCTAAGTCAGGAATTTGATGTACAGTAGTTGTCGTTTGTTTATGTAATTTATACGTGTTTCTCGTTTCTCGTTTTTTAAATAGACATGATAGATTAGACCGTTGGTTTTCCCGTTTAAATGGTTTTACACTAGTAATTTTGGGGCCCTATATGGCTTGTTGTTCGGTGTGAGCCAAGGCTCCGTGTTGAAGACCGTACATTTTATAGCTGACTATGCGGTATGGGCTTTGCTGATTGTTGAAGGCCGTACGGTGACCTATAGTTGTTAATTTCTGTGTCATTTTGGTCTTTTGTGGATAGCTGTCTCATTGGCAATCATACCACATCTTCTTTTTTATATTACCTATAATGGTTTCATTTTTTTAAATTGTTGTTTGGATGGAGAGTTGTCTCATTGGCACTCACATCACATCTTCCTATATCTATATCCGTTGATCAGGACATGTTCCAGATACAAGCATATCTATTGATCAGGACATGATCAAAATACAAGCATACACGTTGATCAGGACTGATCAAAATGCACGCAGATCCGTTGATCAGGACATAATCGTAATACAAGCAAATCCTTTAATCAGGATATGATTGAAATACAAGCATACATGTTGATCACGGCATGTCCGAAATACAAGCAGATACGTTGATCAGGAAATGTTCGAAATAAAAAGCAGATCCATTGATTTGTTCCTGTTGTAAATACTAGCAAATATGTTGACTTGGACATCGTTAAAATACAAGCTGAACTATTGATTTGGACATGTACTTCATACATGGAGATCCATTTACCAGGACGAGTTCATAATACAAGAAGACCCGTTCATCAGGGCAGGCTTATAATACAATCAGAACCGTTCATCACAACATGTTCATAATATAAGCAGATCAGATCCGCTGATCAGGACATGTTAATAATAGAGGCAAATCCATTCACCAGGTCATGTTCGAAATTCAATCAGATTCGTTTGCCAATTAGACAACTCTCCATCCAAGTCACAATGTGTTTAAACTAGAATAGGTCAAATAATGGCCTTCAACACAGAACCTTGGCTCACACCGAACAGCAAGCTGTTAAGGGACCAAAATTACAAGCGTTAAACAATTCAAACAGGAAAACCAGTGGTCTAATCTATATGAAAAACAAAAAACGAGAAACGTTAATAAACCACATCAACAAATGAAAACCACTAAACATCTGGTCCCTAACTTAGGACATTTGCAAACAAAAACAGTTGGTTTAAACGTTTTAACATGCACCAACATTCAACCTAACCTGAAACAGTAGTATACCATACAACATAGTAAGACACACTATAAAACACCAATTGAAAAGACTTAAGTATGTTCGCTTGTCATGTTTTGGGATTTTTGTGAGATTTTCGGAATTCTCTGGTTTTATCTATTTGAATGCTTTAAAAATATTGCTCACTGAGCCCCATTTCCTTTTTATAAATGTTTTACATACATAATTATAAGCCATCTGTAAAAGTCTTATAAAATCCTTGTTAATTTTTTTAATAGTATTTGAAAACTTAAACTTGTCAATGATAAAGCTATGAAAAATTAAGAGAGAACATTTTACCGCCAAAACTTCAATGGCTCATATCTCTAAAACAAGCACACGGACCTATATATTTTTTTCGCTCTTTTTGGTTACTTAATTACTCCCCTATCAACATATAATAGTGTTTCGAAAAGGTTTTTTTTTATTTTGAAACTTAGAAGTGAACTTCCTTAACTCGATCATTTAAATAATCTACACAGGTACACTGAAATGTTATAATTCAATTGTTATTAGGAGTATGTCAATACTTTTTTACAAAATAAATTTGCAGTTCATAGTACAACAGAACTGAAAATTTATAGAAATACTGAATACTTATCAAAGATGGTATATATTGAAACTGGTGAGATTAGATATAACAAAAAAATAGGAAACATTGAATAACAAAAATGCATTACACATTGCGTCGACAGGTCAAATGAATCATATCTATAAAACAAGCAGATCCATTGACCAGGACATGTTCATAATAGATGCAGATCCGCGCTGACCAGGACATGTTCATAATAGAGGCAGATCCGCTGACCAGGACATGTTCATAAAAGAGGCAGATCCGCTGACCAGGACATGTTCATAATAGAGGCAGATCCGCTGACCAGGACATGTACATAATAGAGGCAGATCCGCTGACCAGGACATGTTCATAATAGAGGCAGATCCGCTGACCAGGACATGTACATAATAGATGCAGATCCGCTGACCAGGACATGTACATAATAGAGGCAGATCCGCTAACCAGGACATGTACATAATAAAGGCAGATCCGCTAACCAGGACATGTTCATAATAGAGGCAGATCCGCTGACCAGGACATGTACATAATAGAGGCAGATCCGCTGACCAGTACATGTACATAATAGAAGAAGATTCGTTGATCAAGACATACCCATGAAATAAGCAAAACCTTGACTAGGATTTGTTCATAATACAAGCAGATCCGTTCATCAGGTAAGTCCTTTTGTCAAGAAAATTAATGTGTGTATCAGTTTATACTTTTAATTGCCAGCAAGCAAGCAGGATAAATAAAGAACTAGTTTGAATAAATAAAAGAAATCAAACCCTGAGAAATACAGCATGGAATGGAAAATTACTGTAAAAAGTAAAAACACAAAAAAAACGGACAATTTTAGACAACAAATCCATTACCTCTAGTTAAGCATATTTCGGCTATTGTTTTAGAAAACTTTAACTGATATAATGGTCTGAGGTTAGTACACTACAAAAGACATTGCTACAAGAAGTCAGGAAAATAAAGTATGGATTATGGTAGGACATCAGTTTGGTATGCGTGTGTGATCATATTATAACCATTGAAACAAGTATGGTACGCACTGAACAAATATTTGTATTTAAGAAAATTAATAATGAGATAATAACTACTTCAATTTTACTTACCATTATTAAGTAACCCACAGAGCTTTATATTGCAGTAGCTATCGTGGCAACATTTACTACAATAATCACCAAAACCAGCATCTGCTTCTAATGCTCTACACAACTGCAAAAATTATTAACAATATTAATCTCATGTCTATATTGTTTGATTGCTGTTCTACATGTACATCACTATATGTCAATGCTGTGTGACATCTTATAACTATCGGTAACTCTTCATTATGAGGTACCTAAAGTGCAATACCAAGATGAACATGGATGTCCTTTAAGGAGAGTCATCAGGTAATAATATGTTGGCTGTCTACTATGAAGAATCACACGTGCTAAGGGTGCCAAGCTTCCAGACTGGTAACAGCACTTAACGTTATGTTTCTAGAAAAAGGATCATTTGCATCCAATGTAATATAAACATTCAGCTTTCGGTATTTTGTTATTTTACACTTCTGTATTTTGTTATTTTACACGAGTGCATTCCTTTAAAACAAAAGTTGACATAACTATAATAAAGGAGTAGGTCCAATAAGGGCCGTTTTTGGCCTCAAATTTCAGGTTCATCTGACGAAAGATTTTGACCACTTTTTAAACACTTAAGTGGCTATTTTATTTGAATCAATTAGTTTATGTGAAAGATTGTAACTGATTTCGTCATAAAAAACGCACCGATTCAAGCTGAAATATGAAAAATCTACCAAATATGACGAAAAATGCCACTTTTCAGATGTTTTTTTTTCAAAATTGAAAGTGGCTGCATCCGTGTTCATTCTCAACCTTTATATATGTTATGTATTATCATAAAATACAACTCACATTTCAATATTAAGGATGAACACGAATGCGGCCACTTTCGTTTTACACGAAAACCGTCTAAGATTTAACTAAAATGCTAGAATTGTGAAGATTTCAGTAATTTAGCACGACTTAATGGTGCTAATACCCGATATATATGCATTGTGCTGTAAAAAACAACCTATATTTATGTAGAAGAAGCATTTTACTGTCCAATGAATTATATAAAGTTTACATTTTAACAATTTTGTAAAACTGCTATATTTAGGGGCCAAAAAGAGGTCTTATTGGACCTACTCCTTTAAAATAAACCATTTATTATAAAAACTTTTCAGATCAGAAGTTCGACAAAAAAGTATCAAATAAGCACAAAATATTCTCTTACCATCTTAGATGTGCATCCCAGTGAGTATCTGATTTCGTAATTTGTGCTAATGTGACGCATATCAGAATGACACTCCTGTAATACAATCCAAATTATAATGGTACATTGAATAAACCTTACACACAAACAATACAATGCACATTATAATGTTACAATGAATAAACCTTACACACAAACAGTATAATATACATTATAATGTTACTGTCGTGAATATAGGCCAAGAGACATTAGAACGCTTTGTAATGTAATTGTTTCCCGTACTTTCGCGCACACTATTGTTAATGTAACGTAACGTTATTGTTACGTATATATATATTTCATCTTACGATCATAAAGCATCTGAACTAGCAAGACGTTATTTTCTTCCACAACAAAAGTGAAAAACCCTCAAGATATTGGTGCCGTGACGAAAAACCACAACTAGAGATGAGTTCGAAACTCAAAACAGTACGAGCCGCACATAGACGAGCAGTAATAAAACTACTGAAAAAAGCAGACCCGACAGAAGAACCGCAACAAGATGTTGTCAACCTCAGATCCATGATGGAGCTTATCAAAACCAAGAAGAAGACATTGTCTGACCTCAATGAGAAGATTCTAGAATCTATTGAAGAAGAAGAAGACCTCGACGAAGAAATTGAAGAAGTTGACAGATACGAGTTAGAGATTCAAATTGGAATAACGAAAATTGAAAAGTTCACAAAAGAAGTAAGTGTTAGTCAGTCTAAAAATCAATCAGCTCTTAACCCTAATGCATCAGATTTTATATGCAATAACCCCAGCGTGCAAGAACATTCTAACCAGATAATTTTCAACTCAGAGCAAACAAGCCTAAGCCAGTCAAGCATGCCCACCTCCACAGTGTCAAGTCATTATAACAAATTGCCTAAACTCAACTTGCCAACTTTCGGCGGAAATCTATTGGAATGGTCAGCCTTTTGGGATTCCTATAATAATTCCGTACATGAAAATCCTTCATTGAGTGACGTGCAACGATTTAATTATTTAAAATCGCAACTTTATGGAGAAGCTAGCCAGTGTATTTCGGGAATGCAAATGACTAATACAAACTATAATCAAGCAATACAAATTCTACCCGAGAGATTTGGCCAACAACACAAAATAGTAAACGCATACATGCAAAATTTGCTAAATTTGCCTGCACCAACGCCCGGAATTAGGGGACTGAAATCGTTCAGTGACACAATAGAAAGTAATATACGTGAACTAGAAGGAATGGGTCGATATCAGGAATCGTACGGAAGCCTTTTAATACCACTAATACTCAACAAGCTTCCATGTTTTGTCAGACAAAACATTACTCGAGACCACGGTAATGATGATTGGGATATTTCAAGTTTACGCAAAGCAATAAAGAAAGAAATTTGTATCCAAGAGGCCGCTAACGCCAATCGTATTGAAACCGATATTATCCCCACCGCATCGTTCGTGACAGAAACTACAAATAAAAGATGGAAGTCAACAGGGTCTAAAGATAGTAACAAAAATAGTTCCGTTAAGACTAAAAGGCCGTGTTTGTTTTGTCAAAGCCCGCATCACCCAAATGAATGTACAAAGATCACCGATATAAACGCCCGCACCCAAATCGTAATGGAAAAACGAGTTTGCTTTAACTGTTTCGGTAATCACAAGGTTTCGGAATGCAAGTCAAAATACAGTTGCCGAAATTGCAGTAAGAAACATCACAGTAGCATCTGCCGTAATAATTTACTAAATGAAAACTCCACTTCAAATGAAAATAAAGCCGTAACAAAACCTGTCAACGAAGAGCTTCAAAGTACCACAGAAACAAAGAGCGCCGCTATGCATTCTGCAGTTACAGCACATACCGAAATTCTATTGAAAACCGCCGTAGCGCCCGTATGGTACCATGATGAAAGTGTTATGACTAACATTCTACTCGATGAAGGCGCCCAGAGTTCATTTATTTCTCAAGAACTAGTAGAGAAACTCCATATCAAACCAACTGGTATAGTAAGCATGCAAATTTCTGCATTTGGCGGGAAAGAAGGTGATGTACGCAACCTGGAGAAAGCAACATTATCCATTGAGACCGAAAGAAAAGAAAGAATTCCAATGGAAGTAATTATTGCTCCAAAAATTGCCGCACCGATACATATGAAGAAACGGGTAAACATTAACAGCTTGCCCTATTTACGAGGATTACAACTTGCCCACCCAGTCACGCAGGATGAAAAGTTTTCCATTTCACTTCTCGTTGGAGCAGACTATTACTGGTCTTTAGTACAAGATGAAATTATTCGAGGTGACGGACCAACAGCTGTTAAATCTAAAATAGGCTATTTGCTATCAGGACCACTGAACACAGATATCAACACTCAACAATGGAACTCTACGATGATGAATGTCTTAGTTGCGCACAAACCCGAGGAGTGCGATTTACAGAAATTTTGGGAAATTGAGTCGAGCGGATTAGAGGCGGATTCTGATGAAAACACAAAAAATGTACAAAACCTAATGCTTGAGTACAAAAACTCTAGCATAACATTTAAGGAAAATAAATATGTCGCAAAACTACCATGGAAACAAGATCATCCCGAGTTACCCACTAATGAATATATAGCAAGAAGGGGGACCCAGAATGTTATAGATAGGTTGGCTAAAGATCCGGATATGTTAAATCTATACGACAAGATTATCAAAGAACAGGAGATGAAAGACTTCATAGAAAAGGTACCCATTACAGAAATAGATCGCGAGCATGGAAGAATCCACTACATACCACACCATCCCGTTAAGAAAGATTCAAACACGACCCCTATTAGGATTGTATATGACTGCAGTTGCCATGGAAATCCAGATTTACCCAGCCTTAATGACTGCCTATCTTCAGCACCACCTATTTTAAATAAATTGACAAACATACTTACAAGATTTAGATTAGGAAAATATGGCATCACAACGGACATAGAAAAAGCATTTTTACAAGTAAGACTTGACAATGATGACCGAGACGCCACACTTTTCTTTTGGTTATCCGATTCAACTGACCCAACAAGTGAATTGATTATGTACAGATTCAAAGTTGTTCTTTTTGGAGCAACGTGTTCGCCGTTTATTTTAAACGCAACATTACTGAAACATTTATCCACGAGTCAGAGCAAAGTAGCAACAATTCTACAAGAAGATCTATATGTTGACAATGTACTATCTAGCATTAACTCGGAAGAAGCCACAATTAAATACTTCAATGAATCCAGAGAATTGCTAAAACAGGGAGGCTTCAACTTCCGTTCATGGATGTCGAACAGCGACAAACTCAGAGATTTAGCCTTATCGGAAAAAGTACTGGATGCAGACAAGGTGACAAAAATATTGGGAATGCGCTGGGATGCAAACTCAGATACACTCAGCTTTGCCGAAACAAAACAATTAAAGATGGACACACAGTTGACAAAACGTGAACTTTTGAGACAGTCTTCTGCTATATATGACCCGTTAGGACTACTCGGACCGATAACCATTAGAGCAAAAACACTCATTCAAGACATTTGGAAAAAAGGTTATGCATGGGACGAGAAACTACCAAAAGAAATTGAAAACGAATGGACCGATGTGAAGAATGACATCTTACAGATAACTACGAAACTTCAAATACAGAGATACTATTTTGCAAACGAGGACGAAGAAACTACCGAGTCTACTCTACAAATTTTTGTTGATGCAAGTCAGAAAGCATACGGAGCTTCCGTTTACTTGAGTAAAGGCACAGGGTCGACACTTGTTATCGCGAAGAACCGTGTTGCACCGTTAAAATTAATAACTCTACCAAAATTAGAATTAATGGCTGCAGTGATTGGAGCACGACTCTCAAAAGATGTAATCAAAAACTTAGGAATCAAAAGAGCAGTATTTTGGAGCGATAGCCAAATAGTTCTACATTGGCTCACCTCATCGAAATCGTCAAACAAGTTTGTAAAAAATCGTGTTAGTGAAATTAAAGAACTAACTGAAACTCATGAATGGAAATATGTACCCACAGAAATGAACCCAGCTGACCTACAAACACGTGGATTGACTGCATCGCAATTTGAAGATTCGACATTATGGATGAATGGACCCCAATGGTTAACGGACGAGCGTAAATGGCCTACGTGGACAGGACATGTGGAAATAAGCACTCAGCTATCTAATATCACCGGACCAAAGACACACAGAAGTGACGATAAAATACCAAGTGATCCGCCGCAAATATCACAAATCATAGACATGAACAGGTATTCTGATCTAAATAAACTTTTAACTGTAACTGGATACGCCTTGAAATTCGTTAAGAACTGCCAGAAAAAACGTCCATATCGACTACGGAGTTCACAAGGTGACAGGAACCTAAGAACAAGTCTAACAAAAGAGGAAATTTCATTAGCTATGAATTTATGGATCAAAGATACACAGCAAGACAGGTTCGTGAAAGAGCTAGAACATATTTCGTTAAACTCGAAAGTTAAATCACTACCGCTTGTACAACAGTTACGTTTATATTTGGATGAAAATGGAATCATACGATGTAAAGGCAGAATACAAAATTCATCTATAGAAGAAAACGCGAAGTTTCCTATTTTACTACCAAAGAACCACAAACTTACAGATTTTGTCATTATGGACGCACATCTAAGAAATCTACATACAGGAGTGGGTCAGACAATAACACATATAAGGCAATCTTACTGGATACCAGCAATTCGACAATGTGTGAACAGTGTCTTACGTAAATGCATACAGTGCCAAAAAATAATTGGTAAACCGTATAACAGCCCGGAACCACCACCACTACCAAAGGATCGAGTAAAAGACACCATACCATTTTGCACAACTGGGATAGATTTTGCCGGACCTCTACACATCAAGGATACATCAACACAACCGAGAAAGGTATATATATGTTTATTTACATGTGCATGTATACGAGCTATACATTTGGAACTTGTACCTGATTTGTCATTGAACACTTTTATCCTAGCATTTAGACGTTTTATCAGTCGAAAAGGAATACCGCAAACTATTTATTCTGATAACGCACCTACATTTGTAGCCGCATCAAATGCACTTCAAAGTCAGCTGAATTTACATATCAACTACTGGAAATTCATTCCGAAAGGAGCGCCGTGGTATGGCGGATGGTGGGAACGTCTAGTTGGCTTAACCAAAATGACATTAAAGAAAGTATTTGGTAAAGCACTCGTCAGCGAACAATCTTTGACAACAATACTCACTGAGATTGAAACTATTATAAACAATCGCCCACTTACATATATATCTTCAGATATAAGAGATCCCGAACCCTTGACGCCATCTCATCTTTTACACGGGAGGATTATTACGACCACAGAGATGCACAACGACAAACACAACGCGAATATTCAAGAACTTGATACGATCACAGCAAACAAAATATTTGAGAGAAAAGGACTCTTATTAGACCATTTCGCAAAACGCTGGTCTAATGAATATCTAACCGGATTACGTGAATATCATCGAGCCTCTGGAAAACATACTGGACAAGTTAACATCGGTGATGTAGTTCAACTAGGAAGTGAATCGCCACGACTTTTATGGAGATTAGGAACAATAGAAGACGTCATCAAAGGAGGAGATGGACTTATTCGAGCAGCAAAAGTACGGACTTCTAGAGGACTAGTTACCACACGACCAATTGTGAAGTTATATCCATTAGAACTATAGTAACTGTTATAAGATTTTGTGAAGGACAGTTAACGTAAAGTGGAATTACAAAAACTTTCAATGTGATCAATTTAAAGAACTTTAATAGTTTTGATTATTTATCATTTTAAAATAATTTTATTTCTTATGCATTTTGAGGCCCCCAGAATGTCGTGAATATAGGCCAAGAGACATTAGAACGCTTTGTAATGTAATTGTTTCCCGTACTTTCGCGCACACTATTGTTAATGTAACGTAACGTTATTGTTACGTATATATATATTTCATCTTACGATCATAAAGCATCTGAACTAGCAAGACGTTATTTTCTTCCACAACAAATGTGAAAAACCCTCAAGATAGTTACAATAAATAAACCTTACACGCAAAACATTGCAATAAACATTATAATGTTACAATGAATAAACCTTACACACAATCAATACAATACACATTCTAATGTTACAATGAATAAATACGCCACAATTTGAGAAGGATAAACAATAAACACTAAACTACTTATAAGCCGATCACTGATTAAGTCACAATTTGAGTTGGATAAACAATAAACACATAGATATAGGAAGCTGTGGTGTTAGTGCCAATGAGACAACTCTCCATCCAAATAACAATTTATAAAAGAAAACCATTATAGTTCAATGTACGGTCTTCAACACGGAGCCTTGGCTCACACCGAACAATAAGTTATGAAGGGCCCCTAAATTACTAGTTTAAAACCATTCAAACGGGAAAATCAACGATCTAATCTATATAAAAAACGAGAAACGAGAATAAAGTATAAATTACATAAACAAACAACAACTACTGTACATACCTACTTATAAATGGACCACTGATCAGCCAAAATTTGAGATGGATAAACAATAAACACATAACTACTTATACGTCGACCACCGATAAAGCCACAATTTGAGATGGATAAAAAATAAACACATACCTATTTAAAGTCGACCACAGATAAAGCCATAATTTGAGATGAATAAACAATAAACACATAACTACATATAAGTCGACCACTGATAAAGCCACATTTTGAGATGAATAAACAATAAACACATAACTACTTATAAGTCGACCACAGATAAAGCCACAATTTGAGATGAATAAACAATAAACACATAACTACTTATAAGTCGACCACAGATAAAGCCACAATTTGAGATGAATAAAAAACAAACACATAACTACTAATAAGTCGTCCACTGATAAAGCCACAGTTTGAGATGAATAAACAAGAAACACATAACTACTTATAAGTCGATCACTTATAAAGCCACAATTTGAGTTGGATAAACAATAAACACATAACTACTTATAAGTCGACCACTGATAAAGCCACAATTTGAGATGGATAAACAATAAACACAGAACTAAATGGATGATCTCGATTGCTTTAATAATCGCTTTACAGACGCATTCTTGATTTAGTTATGTTCTTAGTGAGACATTGGACTTCTCTGTAGGAAAACATATATAGGTTACATCATGAATTTGAATAAATTAAGGCCTGGCTGTAAAATGGTTTAACGATTTTAATGTCGTCATTTTAGAAACAAAACTGGTTGGAAAATAAAAACTTAATCAGAACAAAATCAAAATCATATTCTACGAAAATGTGAAAAAAAACTCAATTTAAAACCTTGAGACTTTGTTGAGAAACACTTCTTATGCTCTGAATATGTTAAGACAAAATCAAATATATTTTCATATATATATATTTGTGGACTTTTTACCTATTATGTCTTTTTGATTTGTTCACACATTGTTGTCAATTTAGTGGAATTATATTTGACTGTCATAAAAATGTGAGGTTCGGATAGTCAACCATTTTATCTACATAAGGAAATGCATTTACCAAGACAGGAATATGACAGTTGTTTGCTATTCATCTGATGTGTGTTGCTCTGTCTTTTGTTTTGTGTTGCATTTCAGTGTTTCTATCGTTTTGATATTTTCCTCTTGTATATGATGTGTTTCTCTCGGTTTTAGTTTGTAACCCGGATTTGTTTTCTCTCAATTGATTTATGAATTCCAAACATCGGTATAACACTATTATTTATTTGAGCTTTTGATTTTGTCATTTGCTTATGGCCTTTCCGTTTAGAATTTTCCGCGGAGTACGGTATTTTGTGTTATTTTACTTATTACCTAGTTGCAACATAATACATGCATCTGTTCTTATTGTAGTACAATCATTCAATCCGTAATCGAAGCTTTACATGTGAAGCAGCATATGCTTACTTTTTATTTTTATTTGCACTCGATTTTCGTTTCGCCATTGTTTGTGTTTGTCCATGGTATTATCGATTTCCTGACAATTTATGAACTGTGATTTTGCTGCGAATGATTCTCACCTGGTCTACGCCACAAACTTCTGTGTGTGTACAGTGTTCTGGTTTCAAAACATCATAACAGCTAAAGCACTCCAAGTGGTTTGCGAATAAGGCTTAAACAAAATAGTATACACTAACTGAAGATTTACTATCAAGAACAGATCAATCGTCAATATAAAAAAGAAAAATCTAAAGTCGCAGGCAAGCTAGAACAATGTGTTTCAGAAGATATTTATTTGTATGAGACCAAATTAACAGAAAATTCGAATTGATACAGTTTACATTGCTGTAAATTTCATCGTTAATATTTTGATTAAAAAAATATCAGCTGAAAATGTATACGCATTTTTTAAAATACAATCTTGGTAGGTATTCTTATTGTTAAAAGAAAAATTTGACGATAAAAACACAAGAATAAACACTTGGATAAACCTATCAAAACCAAACGTGTAAAAGTATACACACATGCATATAGAACTCAGACTTTTATCCATTAAATTTGAATTTAGCATTTAATTAAAATTTTATTGAATATGTTTTTGCTTTATATAGATCTGAGTTATTTCAATTTCAAATGACAATTTTTCACTTTTATAGTTGGTTCGTATGTTGTATTGATACACCACTGTTTCAAGTTAGGGGGAACGTTTAGTATCAACAATCTTATACAACCCATCACGTTATATGTGTGCCTTTTCAAAGCGTATTAGAGCTGACTATGCGGTATGGGTTTTGCTCATTATTGACAGCTGTATGGAGACCTGTAGCTGTAATCCTTGGTCATTCGGTCTCTGGTGGAACATCTTGCTTATTTTTTTATATGGGTTTGACATTTTTATCTATTGTATCTATTTGTTTTGTTTCTGGTGGAGAGTTGTCTCATTACATCTTCTTATTTTTGTATATGGGTTTGACATTTGTATCTATTGTATCTATTTGTTTTGTTTCTGGTGGAGAGTTGTCTCATTACATCTTCTTATTTTTGTATATGGGTTTGACATTTGTATCTATTGTATCTATTTGTTTTGTTTCTGGTGGAGAGTTGTCTCATTACATCTTCTTATTTTTGTATATGGGTTTGACATTTGTATCTATTGTATCTATTTGCTTTGTTCACACATCGTTGTCAATATATGGGTTTGACATTTGTATCTATTGTATCTATTTGTTTTGTTCACACATCGTTGTCAATATATGGGTTTGACATTTGTATCTATTGTATCTATTTGTTTTGTTCACACATCGTTGTCAATATATGGGTTTGACATTTGTATCTATTGTATCTATTTGTTTTGTTCACACATCGTTGTCAATATATGCATACAAGTGGGAGGTTAATATATAGTTATCAAAGGTACCAGTATTATAATTTACTACGCCAGACGCGCGTTTCGTCTACATAAGACTCATCAGTGCACTCACATCAAAATAGTCAAACAAGTACAAACTTGTACAGAATTAAGAATCCAAAATTCCAAAAGGTTGTGCCAAATACGGCTACGGTAATATATACCTTGGATAAAAAAATCCTTAGTTTTTCAAAAATGTTTTGTAAACAGGAAATTTTTAAAAATGACCACATAATTGATATTCATGTCAACACCAAAGTGCTGACTACTGGGCTGGTGATACCCCCGGGGACGAAACTATATAAGCTAGCTTTAAAACAAGTTTTAATCCACCTTTTTCAACATAATAAAATACCAGTACCAAGTCAGAAATATGACAGTCGTTATCCATTCGTTTGATGTATTTGAGTATTTGATTTTAGCACTTGATTAGGGACTTTTCTTTTTGGATTTTCCTACGTGTTCGGTATTTTTGTGATTTTACATTTTTATATGAAACTTACGCTGTGATGTACACAAATGTTTGTTGCAAAAGTCCGAGTTACAGCACTGAAAACAACCGACAGATGCTCTCTTGTTTATCTCTGCAGATCGTTTTCCCGATGATATGAGTTTACATACCTGTAAAAGTAGAAAGTAACGTTAAAGTTTAAGTCAGCAGCTTGTAATTCAGCGGTTGTTGTTTGTTTATGTGTTACATATTTGTTTTTCGTTCATTTTTAGCTCACCTGGCCCCAAGGGCCAAGTGAGCTTTTCCCATCACTTTGCCCCCCGTCGTCCGTCGTCGTCGTCCGTCGTCCGTCGTCGTCGTCCGTCGTCCGTCGTCCGTCGTCGGTCGTCCGTCGTCCGTCGTCCGTCGTCCGTCGTCGTCCGTCGTCGTCAGTCGTCGTTAACTTTTACAAAAATCTTCTCCTCTGAACCTACTGGGCCAAATTAAACCACACTTGGCCACAATCATCATTGGGGTATCTAGTTTAAAAATGTGTCCGGTGACCTGGTCAACCAACCAAGATGGCCACCATGGCTAAAAATAGAACATAGAGGTAAAATGCAGTGTTTTGCTTATAACTCAAAAACCAAAGCATTTAGAGCAAATCTGACAGGGGTAAAAATGTTTAACAGGTCAAGATCTATCTGCCCTGAAATTTACAGATGAATCGGACAACCCGTTGTTGGGTTGCTGCCCCTGAATCGGTAATGTTAAGGAAATTTTACTGTTTTTGGTTATTATCTTGAATATTATTATAGATAGAGATAAACTGTAAACAGCAATAATGTTCAGCTAAGTAAGATTTACAAATAAGTCAACATAACCGAAATGGTTAATTGACCCCTTTAGGAGTTATTGCCCTTCAAAGTCATTTTTAACCATTTTTCGTAAATCTTAGTTATCTTTTACAAAAATCTTCTCTTCTGAAACTACTGGGCCAAATCAATCCAAATTTGGCCACAACTATGTTTGGGATATCTTTATTAAAAAATGTGTGGCGTGACCCAGCCAACCAACCAAGATGGCCGCCATGGCTAAAAATAGAACATACGGGTAAAATGCAGTGTTTTGCTTATAACTCAAAAACAAAAGCATTTAGAGCAAATCTGACAGTGGTAAAATTGTTAATCAGGTCAAGATCTACTTGTCCTGAAATTTACAGATGAATCGGACAACCTGTTGTTAGGTTGCTGTCCCTGAATTGGTAATTTTAAGTAATTTTTTTCTGTTTTTGGTTATTATCTTGAATATTATTATAGATAGAGATAAACTGTAAACAGCAATAATGTTCAGCTAAGTAAGATTTACAAATAAGTCAACATAACCGAAATGGTTAATTGACCCCTTTAGGAGTTATTGCCCTTCAAAGTCATTTTTAACCATTTTTCGTAAATCTTAGTTATCTTTTACAAAAATCTTCTCCTCTTAAACTACCGGGCCAAATTAATCCAAACTTGGCCACAATCATCTTTGGGGTATCTATATTTAAAAATGTGTCCGGTGAACCAGCCATCTAACCAAGATGGCCGCCACGGCTTAAAATGGAACATTGGGGGTAAAATGCAGTTTTTGGCTTATAACTCAAAAACCAAAGCATTTAGAGCAAATCTGTCATGGGTAAAGTTGTTGATCAGGTTGAAATATATCTGCCCATAAATTTTCAGATGAATCGGACAATCCTTTGTTGGATTGCTGCCCCTGAATTGGTAATTTTAAGGAAATTTTGCTGTTTTTGGTTATTATCTTGAATATTATTATGGATAGAGGTAAACTGTAAACAGCAATAATGTTCAGCAAAGTAAGATTTACAAATAAGTTAGCATGACCGAAATGGTCAATTGACTCCTTTAGGAGTTATTGCCCTTCATAGTCAATTTTTAACCATTTTTCGTAAATCTTCTCCTCTTAAACTACTGGGCCAAATTAAACCAAACTTGGCCACAATCATCTTTGGGGTATCTTTTTTTAAAAATGTGTCCGGTGAACCAGCCATCTAACCAAGATGGCCGCCACGGCTAAAAATGGAACATAGGGGATAAATGCAGTTTTTGGCTTATAACTCAAAAACCAAAGCATTTAGAGCAAATCTGTCATGGGTAAAGTTGTTGATCAGGTTGAAATATATCTGCCCATAAATTTTCAGATGAATCGGACAATCCTTTGTTGGATTGCTGCCTCTGAATTGGTAATTTTGAGGAAATTTTGCTGTTTTTGGTTATTATCTTGAATATTATTATTGATAGAGGTAAACTGTAAACAGCAATAATGTTCAGCAAAGTAAGATTTACAAATAATTCAACATGACAGAAATGGTCAGTTGACCCCCTAAGGAGGAATTGTCCTTTATAGTAAATTTTTAACAATTTTCATAAAATTTGTACATGTTTACTTACATTTTCCACTTGAACTACTGGGCCAAGTTCATTATAGATAGAGATAATTGTAAGCAGCAAGAATGTTCAGTAAAGTAAGATGTTCAAACACATCATCATCACCAAAACATAATTTTTTCGAATCCATCTGCTTCCTTTGTTTAATATTCACATAGACCAAGGTGAGCGACACAGGCTCCTTAGAGCCTCTAGTTTTATATAAATAAGGCCGTTAGTTTTCTCGTTTGAACTGTTTTACATTGTAATTTCGGAGCCTTTTATAGCTGACTATGCGGTATGGGCTTTCCTAATTGTTGAAGGCCGTACGGTGACCTATAGTTGTTAATTTATGTGTCATTTTGGTCCCTTGTTGAAAGCTTTTGATATTGCCATTTGATTAGAGGCTTTCCATTTTGAGTTTTCCACGTACTCATATGACTAAATATTCAGTATTTATGTGATTTTTACTATTCACTATACGCTTGTCTATAACATATGCATTATAGAATACTTACATTAGTTGACATGCATCCTGATTCGACCAATGTATTACCGACAGCTCCCACACTTTTACGCACAAAACATTCCTGAAAAAAAAAATAAGATAATCAAAATCATAATATCCATGATACTAAACATATTGAGCTACTTTTATGAATATTGATTGGCAATTTGCAGTCTTAATAACATATTGAGCTACTTTTATGAATATTGATTGGCAATCTGCAGTCTTAATAACATATTGAGCTACTTTTATGAATATTGATTGGCAATCTGCAGTCTTAATAACATAGTGTCCCCATCGAATGAGTCTTTATACCGAATTTTTGTTTACCATTAGTAAATCGACAAATGCCATTTTTGAAGCAGAATAAGTTTACCCGTCCGGAGCACCAAATCCATGTAGTGCTTTGTAGATTGTCTTATGAGTCCCGATTCTCCAATTGGTATATTCCACCTTTTTATTACACGACTTATCACAGTTGATTCATCACTTGGTCTTCTGCAGACCGGCAGTAAAAAAAAACATGAAAAAATGGGGCGTTCAATTGGCTGTACATAATTTCAAATGTTAATTTGAAATGGGGACATTCAAATTCGATATCTCTTTAATAAACCACGCTCTATGCATGTTAAGAACTATTGCAACCACCCTTTAAGGAATCTATCCGTATGTGGCCTGTGTCTGTCCTGTCTAACTTTCATTAATTTTTCAGCCGGTAATCATTCCAGTTTGAATACAACCTCAACCCACCCCTTACCTCTAAACTCCAACCCCGCTTCCTCCATTATAGACAATGCATCAAATCATATTATTATTCTTGAACATTTTTTTTACTCTCTATTTGGTTGAATAAAATTTTAAAAAAATATTCAACAAATGAATATGAATATATATACCTCGTGATCACCACAGGTTATAGTATGACTACAATCCTCTATTTTAGGACCACCAGAACATTTACATATACCTCGTGATCACCACAGGTTATAGTATGACTACAATCCTCTATTTTAGGACCACCAGAACATTTACATATACCTCGTGATCACCACAAGTTATAGTATGACTACAATCCTCTATTTTAGGACCACCAGAACATTTACATATACCTCGTGATCACCACAGGTTATAGTATGACTACAATCCTCTATTTTAGGACCACCAGAACATTTACATATACCTCGTGATCACCACAGGTTATAGTATGACTACAATCCTCTATTTTAGGACCACCAGAACATTTACATATACCTCGTGATCACCACAAGTTATAGTATGACTACAATCCTCTATTTTAGGACCACCAGAACATTTACATATACCTCGTGATCACCACAGGTTATAGTATGACTACAATCCTCTATTTTAGGACCACCAGAACATTTACATATACCTCGTGATCACCACAGGTTATAGTATGACTACAATCCTCTATTTTAGGACCACCAGAACATTTACATATACCTCGTGATCACCACAGGTTATAGTATGACTACAATCCTCTATTTTAGGACCACCAGAAAATATATACCTCGTAATAACCACAGGTTATAGTATGACTTCAATCCTCTATTTTAGAACCACCAGAATATATATACCTCGTTATCACCACAGGTTATAGTATGACTACAATCCTCTATTTTAGGACCACCAGAATATATATACCTCGTTATCGCCACAGGTTATAGTATGACTACAATCCTCTATTTTAGGACCACCAGAATATCTATATCTCGTTATCACCACAAGTTATAGTATGACTGCAATCCTCTATTTTAGGACCACCAGAATGTATATACCTCGTTATCACCACAGGTTAGAGTATGACTACAATCCTCTATCTTAGGAACACCAGAATATATATACCTCGTTATCACCACAGGTTATTGTATGACTACAATCCTCCATTTTAGGAACACCAGAACATTTAAAGCATCTCACGTTTGCAGCTAAAACAGAGTAAATATGAAAAATCTACTAATCTTAATCTATCTACCAACACTAGATAAATACTTATTCATTTGTATATTGCATCAAGTCGGTTCATATGAACTTCTCTAGTGATGGTACGTCCATTTATTTTAACTGTATATTTTAGCATTTTCCTTGATTTTTAGTTTTTTATCGTATGAACTTCCCTGGTGATGGTACGTTCGTTTATTGTAACTAGGTATCTGCCATATGGACGTCAAAGTTTTCGGTTCAATAATATATGATGTTGGTTCAGTCCTATATCATCAAAATTGAGAACGAAATTGGGGAATGTGTCAAAGAGACAACAGCCTGATCAATAAGCAGAAAACAGCCGAAGGCCACCAATAGTTTTCAACACAGCGCTAAAATATTCCGCACACGGAGGCGTGGTTTGGCTTCTAAACAAAAATATGTATTAGTTATGTGATAATGGACGACCTACTAAAATCCGAATACATTTTCATCATATGTTGTATTAGTAGGTATCTAGCATTACCATCTCCGTAATAATCTTAGCATGTCATTTCAATAAAAAAAAATATTCAATAATGAAAACAAATCAAAATGGGGGAATGAATTTAAGTACTTCAATTTCATTAATTTAAACCAGTTATTTCATCTAAAAAAAGAGGCAAATGAGTACAAAAAGAAACCCAAAAACATATTGCCTCTTATTATTAGTTACATAGCGTGCTAGTGACCTGATACAGTACGGTATTGTTAGTTACATAGTGTTCTAGTGACCTGATACGGTATTATTAGTTACACAGCGTGCTATTGACCTGATATGGTATTATTAGTTACATAGCGTGCTAGTGACCTGTGCTAATGACCTGGTACGGTATTATTGATTACATAGCGTGCTAGTGACCTGATACGGTATAATAAGTTACATAGCGTGCTAGTGACCTGATACGGTAGTATTAGTTACATAGCGTGCTAGTGACCTGATACGGTATTATTAGTTACATAGCGTGCTAGTGACCTAATACGGTA